>NW_021636644.1:0-288852 GCF_004799145.2 Neltuma alba | reverse complement strand
ACCCCTACTTCCTCTCTTTCTCATGTCTGTAGAAATTAAGGCAAAGTTTGGATTCTGGAAGATCTCTTGCCTTTCCAGATGGCCTCCTTATCAATGGTCAGGCCCATACTACCTTCAACGGTGACCAAGGTCAGATCGTGTTTTGCCATTTTTCAAGAAATCCGCTTTTTGTTTCCAATTCTACTTTTTTCCCCCTGTCAAAGCTGCATTTACCGATAAAGTTTATTCTTGCTTCAGGAAAAACATACATGTTCAGGATCTCAAATGTGGGCTTATCAACCTCGATTAACTTCAGGATACAGGGTCATAACCTTAAATTAGTGGAGGTCGAGGGATCACATACCATCCAAAACCTTTACGACTCTCTTGATGTGCATGTGGGCCAATCCGTCACCGTTTTAGTAACCTTAAATCAGCCTCCAAAAGACTACTACATTGTTGCCTCCACCAGATTTACCAGGAAAGTTCTCACAGCAACAGCAGTTTTACACTACGCGAACTCCCGTTCCCCAGCTTCTGGACCTTTGCCCGCTGCTCCTGCCTACCAATATCACTGGTCTATGAAACAAGCTAGAACCTTCAGGTTGTTATTCAGAATATATATAGCCTTGGATTTGGAGATATATATGCTTTCAAAGTTCCCATAGATTTTGACTTTCGTGTCTGTATATGCGCAGATGGAATTTGACAGCGAACGCCGCTAGGCCTAACCCACAGGGATCATTCCATTATGGGAAGATAACTCCGACAAAGACATTAGTGTTGGTCAATTCTGAAGCTCTGATTAATGGGAAACTGCGTTACGCTGTGAACAAGGTGTCCTATGTTAACCCTGATACTCCTCTCAAGCTTGCTGATTTCTACAACATCCCAGGAATCTACAGCGTGGATTCAATCCAAAGCGTCCCCAGTAATAATAACGGCGCAGCAACCATAGCCACCTCTGTAATCCCATCTTCTCTGCATGACTTCATCGAGGTTGTTTTCCAGAACGACGAAAACGCCATGCAGTCTTGGCATCTGGATGGATATGACTTTTGGGTCGTCGGGTACGTCAGCTTTGGCAGTTGGATCTGTATTTGCTTTGAATTATATGACCTCAAGAGAACAGATTAAATTGTTGAATGCAATAAACGCAGGTACGGCAAGGGGCAGTGGACGCCAGCCAAGAGAAGTACCTATAATCTAGTGGATGCCTTGACCAGGCACACAGCACAGGTACGCAATTAGGTCCTAAAGAATTAATATACAAGTTTAGATGAGTGGAATACGAATGTTGATGTAAGAGAGAATGTGGTGGTGGACATGTACGTAGGTGTATCCGAAGTCATGGACAAGCATATTGGTGTCGTTGGACAACCAAGGAATGTGGAACATGAGGTCAGCGATGTGGGGAAGACAGTACCTGGGACAGCAGTTGTATTTGAGGGTGTGGAGTGCTCAACGCAGTTTTTACCAGTGAGTATGATATCCCAAGCAATGTCCTGCTTTGCGGCAAAGCCCTTGGCCATCGTCCTTAAATCTACTCATGACAGTTTGACTAGGAAATCCAAAAGGGAATTTCAATTAAATCTCTCTTGATATATGATTATAATTATATACAAGTATGATATAACGATCTTTGTTTCTCCTGCTGAATCTTGGTTTTTTTTTTGGGTACAATCTTGGGTTCTGTTATCAATGGCTTCCAAGATTCCCATGATCTGTTATGTATTGGGTCAAGATCGTTATTGCTTTTGGGCCACAGGCATCCTGTCGGTATTTGGGTTACAGTCATTTCGTTGGGCTAGAAACAATTGAACTTGGAAAAAAAAAACAAAAAATAAGACGAGAACCTTTGACGTGTTTTGTACGAATAAGGGAATACACACGCACATATGAGAACTCTAACAAATGTCGCTCCACTCCATTGTGGACGAAGATTTGTGATTGCATGTGCGATTCTATTTGGAAGAAAGGAGTGCAGGAAGTGGGCCACGTGACAAAATTTAATGCAAATACCTTTTAGGAGTTCCCAATGAAACACAACCATGTGTGATCCGCCTTGTTGATCTGTTTCTATTTCCAGAATGGAGTTCTTGGGATCTATCTCATTCACTTCCGAATCCTGTCTATCTAGGCTACCATCCACTGAATCCACAGTTGGCTTATACAACAATCATTCTTTAAAATATTGTTTTTTCCTTTATTGTTCTCCATCTGGGATTCCCCCCCCCCCCAAACCTCCGTGTGGCATTGCATGCACCCGTTCGAAATTTCTTTACTTTCTCGTCCTTTATTGGCCTTCACTATTTCCAGGCCTCTGTCTGTTTGTAAATTAAATTTATTTATAAAAAGAACGAAAAGTTGACGACATAAAAAAAAATATAAGAATTAATCAGCTTGATTTTTACAAAATTTTCATTTAAAAAACAAAAATCTTTAAGAAAAATGAAAAAGCCGCCCTCAGATATTATTTATACATTCAGTGGGGAGGAGAAGAAGAAGAAAGCAATAGTCTATTAGTGGTCAATGCTATCTCTCTATTTCATTAAAAAGCACTAAAAAATTTAATACACGGTACTATATAAATTAGACGTAATGAAGGAGGGAATCGATCGTTATGCCTACAAGATCAATCTGATCATTGGATCATATATATGGGGAAAAGCTATCAGTTTGATTGAGAAACAATTTCGGATCTGTCTGAAAAGATGTTAATGGACATAAAACTAGATCGTCAAATTCACAGCAAAAATATAATAACAACGAGATCGATCCGCTCTCAGCTCCGGCACAACCGCCCTCTTAGATCCCCACCTCGTGCCACCTGCCAAGAATTTCAGCTGAGTCCAAATCCCCAAACTCGTTGCTCCTGATTTGAGTGCTTTCGTTGAAGGCAAAGTAGCAGTATTCAGTTTTGCTTCTTTTTTTAGTATTTCAAGGTATAAGAATTTGAATTTTTTTAAATGAATTATTGAGATCATAAATGGGGAAGAAGCATTCGTAGCTTCCCTATCCGCAGCTTCATATGGGTTCACATTCTCACGAACAAACTACTGAGTAATCATTCTCTTATTAAATTGCGACGCAGTCATATTTAAATGGAACTCTGAATATATAACCAGGTTGCTGGCTTGACGAATAAGGTTTCTTGGGACGAGCAGAACGTGCTAATTAATTAGAGTTATACTTTATAAAGCAAACGATTGAGCTAAGCTTGAGCTGAGTTCTAGCCCGCGGTCCGCGTACTTTGCTCTCTCTCTCTCTCTCTCTCTATATATATATATATATAGGCCCTCGTAAATCTGGGACCTAGTCAGCTCTCTCCCCCTTGAGTTTCTGGTTCGTGCATTTCTTTCCTTTTTCTTTCATTTCTTTAATTTGCTACGCATATTGGTTTTGAAAAGATGCATTCCTGTCTCAGTTAAGGTAGCTTTTTGGGTTAAAGAAAGAACAAGATTTCATGAATTCTTGATCTCTTTCTCCTTTCTGCGCTCTTCTCGGTTTATTAAAATTGATAACTCCAATTTATCACATGATAAGTTTTACCCATCCAGCACAGTCTGACTTTGACTTCACTAACTTCACTAACACAGACGCACGAATGTAAGATATTCGTCCCAAGTTTTCCGAATACCTTGTTGAAACGTCTCTTCGTTATCGATGTACGTCATTGAGCATATCTGTCAAAGATCTTCGTCCAAAGGTTACTGAATATATTGTTGAAAAGTCTCTTGGTTCTTTGGCAACCGGACAGAAGTAGCACAAAAGAAGATGAAGCAAGCCACACTGATGCATATTATTCTTGGAATTTTGGCTTGCTTGGGTGCTGCGTTGGTGAATGCGGAAGATCCATATAGGTATTTTACGTGGGAAGTGAGATATGGAACAATAAGACCCCTTGGTTTTCCTCAACAGGTTGGTCAAATCTTTAACCCCTTGTCTTTATTTCGTACCTGCAGAATGGTCTGATAAATCATCTCTATTTATACTGCCTTGTCAGGGTGTTCTTATCAATGGCCAATTTCCAGGTCCAACCGTAGATGCTGTCACTAATGACAATATCCTTGTAAATGTCATTAACAAGCTAGATGAACCTTTCCTTATCACATGGTGATCAGCGGTTCTTTTCCATATGTATAGTTTAGGTTTCTCTCACCGTAAATTAAACTAGGATTTCGGGTGATATCGTTATGTAACAAGTATTATCTGTGGACTGTGGTGTAAAACAGGAATGGCATCAAACAGAGAAGAACTTCATGGCAAGATGGAGCTATGGGAACCAACTGCCCAATCCCTCCAAACTCAAATTGGACATACAAGTTCCAACTCAAGGATCAAATTGGAACCTACAATTATTTCCCATCTACCAAACTTCACAGAGTTGCTGGCGGTTTTGGTGCTTTCAATATTGACCAAAGGTCTGTGATATCCAAGCCGTATCCTGAACCCGCAGCAGATTTCACCTTGCTCGTTCATGATTGGTTCAAGACCGACCACAAGGTATTCCTTGTCATTCCCATCAATAAAATATTAGGCAACCGCTGTGATGGAATTAACCCAAGTAAAACCATCTGAATTGCAGTCACTGAGGCGACAACTGGACGCTAACAAACCTCTTCCTTTTCCTGATGCTCTTCTCATAAATGGCCAAAAGAATTCAGCCGTATTTACCGGTGAAAAAGGTAACCATCCCCATTATTCCTTACATTCAAGAAACCACAAGTTCAAGATTAAATCCGAGGTTGAGAATAAAATATATTCGATCAGGGAAAACTTACAAGATCAGAGTGTCCAACGTGGGAATAGCAACCTCAATTAACTTGAGGATTCAGGGGCATAAGATGAAGCTCATCGAAGTTGAAGGAGCTCACACACTGCAGGAAGTTTACGAATCACTGGATGTTCATGTGGGCCAGTCACTAGCAGTCTTGGTTACACTTGATGGGCCACCTCAGGATTACTACATCGTCGCATCAAGTCGTTTCACTAAGACAATGCTCACCGCCATAGCCACTCTTCGTTACGTGGGATCTAACAAAAAGGCCCCTGGACCTCTACCCCCTGGCCCTACTTACCAACTTCATTGGTCCCTGAAGCAAGCCAGGACCATCAGGTAGGAGAACCCTTCTCTTTTTAACATTAAAAACAAAAAAAAAACAAAAAAGATGAGGACTCCGCTACAGTCGATCATGTTTTTATTAGTGACTCTGTTTTTTTTTTTTTTTTTGGCTTGGGGAAAGGTTGAATTTAACAGCAAATGCAGCCAGGCCGAATCCTCAGGGGTCATTCCACTACGGAACTATACCAGCAGTGAGGACAATCGTGTTAGAGAATTCTAAGGCCATTATAAATGGAAAATTGAGATATGCTGTGAATGGGATTTCCTACGTGGATCCCAACACTCCATTGAAGCTGGCTGATTGGTTCAACATTCCTGGTGTCTTTAACCTCAATACTATCGGAGATAGCCCTCCTCGTCGCGGTACCCCTGCTAAGCTTGGAGTCTCTGTCGTAGGACTTGCCCTTCATGACTTCGTCGAAATTATTTTCCTCAACAATGAGACCACTGTCCAGTCCTGGCATATGGATGGATCTAGCTTCTATGCCGTCGGGTAACTCTCTCTCTCTCTCTCTCTCTCTCTCTCTCTCTCTCTCTCACGCCCACACACACATGAAGAGGTCTAATTTAGAGTAAAATTTTACAAAGGACGAGTTGAAATGTTCAGGTACGGCTCTGGTGTGTGGAAACCTGAGATGAGAAGACGTTACAATTTGGTTGACGGTGTTCCGAGGCACACAGTTCAGGTATATCCACGTTCATGGAGTGCAATATTGGTGTCTTTGGACAATAAGGGTATGTGGAACTTGAGATCTGCAATATGGTCAAGGAGGTACTTGGGGCAAGAGTTGTATCTGAGGGTGTGGAACAATGAAAAGAGCCTCTTCACTGAGACTGATCCGCCTCCCAATCTACTTTTTTGTGGCAAGGCTAAGCACCTGCACTAGTCAGTCATAGTCAAAAAGAACCATTCTTTTCCACTTAAATTTGATCACTGTTGGTAGTGTAAGTTGTAGCTCTCAATATCTTTCTTTTCATTCTTATTATTATTTTGTTTTAGAATTTTCAGTTGCGAGGGTGTGACTGTCAAAATACAGTGAAAAAATGCACATTTGCTTTCGAATATAATAATATCGAGGTTATTATATAAGTAGAAATGCGAAGGTGCTATTGCGTTAATTCATTAGATTATTTCTTATAATCCAATAATTATAATCCTTTCCTATATTGTTTGCCAAGTTTAAAATCCTTTCAAGTCTCAAGAGTCACAGATTCATCAATTAGATATTCATAAACAATCGCACCGCAAATGTGCATGTGCGCTTCTATTATTTATTTATTTCTAATTCTTTCCAAGTCTAACCCCAATTCTAACAATATATACGGAGATTGATGAAGAAATTTATACTACCAAGTCACGCTTTAACGAAAATCAAGGTTAACTAACAATATCAACTTTGCAATGGAATCAATACCTTCACAGCTTTGCTCTCTATATATTGACGTAAACTAATTACATTTTGAACTGCTAGTGGAATTCGATGAAACTTTGGAAACCGGTGGGATTCCTCAAGGATTGAAAAATGTTTTTAGAATACTATCTTCAGTCCTAAATATAAAAATTAGTTGGACTAATTTGAGTAAATTAAGAAAATAAATTAAGTTAGTTATTTGTAATAAACAGGTGTTGTTTTTTTTAAAATATCATTACTAATCAAGTTTATTAGCTGAAACTACCATTATTAGAAGGATTATCTTGAAAAAATAAATAAATATGACATAAATAAATATGAGATATAAAGTAGATTAGGGTCTTATATTTAAGATTAAAATAAAAGTCAAACAAAATCTTATATTAAAAATAAATATATAGACTAGGAAGAAAGCACAGACGACGGTCGGGGCATTATAATTTCTCAGCCATCACAATATATCCTTCGAACATAATTACGTTTCTTAATTAACGGGTGAGATTTCCATAATAGGCAACACAGACTACAGGTGAAAGCCTAGCTAGTAGAAAAATGAATAGACATTATCCTGTTTGTTTTTGAGAGAGAGGAGGGGAGTTTTTTTGTTTGGGGGGAGGGGTCCGTAAGGGAATAAAAGTAGGGGAAAGCAAAGAAACAGAAGTGTGTCGGGCATAGGTGTGTTTGAAAGTAAGGCTGCTGTTGGATTCCTTGTTCACCAACAGCAAGAATCTAACGTTATCTGAGAAAATTCTCTCTGAAGCCTGCCTTTTTCATTTCATTCGTCTCTAAATTTCTCGTTACCCAAAAGTTCTGCATATGCTACCCACCCACACCTTAACTGTTAAAATACATATGCTGTATGCTAAACCCCGAGAGTTTTGAGTTTACCAACGTTATATATCATATTCTTCTAGACGAGCTTAACTCTGTTTTTTATTAGCTTATCAAAGATATAGGTTATGATTTCTTTTAATCCTTGCATTCTTTCGCCTACTTTTAATTAAGGACTCACATCCACTTCTTCACTTACACTGGAGAAGCAAAATTTGGTTTCGGGTGCAGGTAAAGTAAGAGACGACAAAAAGGAAAGAAGTTGGGGGATTAAAAAATAAGAAGGGGAAAAGAAAACGAGAGATTTGGATACTAGAAAAACACTCGGCCTTAAGTTCCATTCAATTTTAGCACTGTCTGGTCCGGGAGAATATAATTAAGCCAAACATTACATTGACCAAAACACACAGAAGAAAGCAAAGTAGTGGAAAATGTGTAAAAGAAGACTGATGCTACGTACATATATCCATATTCATATCCCACTCGAAACCAAAAACAAGCAAAGCAGAAATTAACAGCCCTAACGTACAAGTGAGTTAAGGAAAAAGGAACTTCGAAAAGAGAGAGAGAGAAACTAAGATGTTCGTAGAATGGAGTTAAGGATATGAAGTACCATTGGTGGTGGAAAGATCAAACCACGAAAGAGTTGGATTCCAGGTATACCCCAATTGATCATCCCCAGCAACTACTGGAGCAGACCCCAAATTAGCAGATAAAGAAGAAGATGCGTGTGAAGAAGAAGCCATGTTCCCCAACACCTGTGACGAGTTATTGTCGCTACAATAATTAGCTGCTGAAGATGATCTCAGCCTCTGGTACAGTTCTTGAATTCCACTGCCCTCATGTTCTCCAACTAAGAACCCATTTTGATTGTTGTTATTACTGTTACTGCTTCTCCAGATAGAGCTGCATAGCCCAAGTGTGGGAAATTGACCAACAGAATCAAAGTTTAGGGCTCGACCGTTAACCAATCCATTTCCAACCACTGGCTCAGTTACCGCGTGGGACACCATCAAGGTCCCTTGTTCCTTAACAGCATTAATGGACATGGGAAGACTAGGGTTAGGGTTAGGGTTATGGTTTTGACTAGCTCTCAGCAAAGCTAACACATGAGAATTTTGCGGTGAGCCCCATAGAATCGGGTTTGAAGCAAGGTCGTGGTCGATGAACCCGGCCACCCCGAGCACCGACCTTTCAAGCTCCGATGGTGCAGCTGTTTTCATCTTAGCCACGCTCGTCTTCACGACGGAGTTGGAAGCGCCGAGGTTCCTGTTCTTCCGGCAACCACCTCCGATTGGAACATTCCTGAGAGCACCACCTTTGGTCCAGTACCGGCGACATGTCTTGCAGAAGTGGCGAGGCTGAGTGAGGTTGTAGTTGTTGTAGTAACAGAACTTTGTGTTGGAAGAATCACATCGAGGGCACCTCAGGTTCTGGTTCTCGGAATTTGTGGATGTGGCGGCAGCGGTGGTGGTAGAAGTATTGGTGGGGATGGAAGGGTGAGATGAAGAAGAAGGAACCGAAGTATGAGGCGTAGTGATGAGCGGCGAAACTCCCGCTGCTCCGTTAGTGGAGATTTTCCTTTCACCTGCAATGAGGCCAGCACCGCTCAACAGTTCCTGAATCATCTTCTTTATGATCTTTGTGGATCTACAACAATCCAAAACACACGAAAAGCAAAAGGGTGAGTCTTTTAGAGTTAGTGGAGAAAAAGCTAATTAAAGGGGGTAGGTTCGCCCTCTGTGCGCACTCATATATGTACGCGTAAGACTCTGAAATAATTATAGATTGAGGGGTATATAGAATTATATCACTTGCCTTTGGGGAATTCAATTGGATGGCTTCGTAGGACAGCTTCTTTTGTCGGTCAGGTCCTTGCTGCTGCAAAAGAATATATGTAGGGTTGGTGAACGTACGTGAGAGGGCTAACCAGCTAAATAACTACTATTTACCCGATCCGAAAATACAAATAGGAAAGTGTTGCCATTTGCCAAACAAAATGGATCTAAATAGGAATCAGAGAAAAAATATGAGGAGTCTCATATTTTCCCCAAATGCCATAATTACTTCGAATGATCTGATGATTCCGATTCTTAACCAGTCAGAAGAAATCCTAAGGCACTCGTTAATAATTACATAGTCTAACACAACTAAATCATCATACGTGCGATATCTTTACGGACCAATTATGAAAGGGGGAGCGAAATCATTTTTGCTTGTCCCACTCATCAGGACTATAATAACTGTCAATGAGTCATCATGAATTTTCTATCCATCCATTAATCATATCCGACCAACCATTTTGAATTTTAATGGTGTTTTTCTCATCTTTATGTTGCTTTGCAACCAAAGCGCCGTGTGTTTCTAAGGCTAAAAATTGAGCAGCGTGAATGAGTGCATGTGTACTTTAATTCGATTCAACACTAATCAATACTGGGAGACGAAGTTTGGGGGGGGGGGGCACAGATATATGTATAATAGTAATCAAGTTTTGTGGAAGAACAATGCTGGGATTGTGGGTTGGCGTTCAAAAATGATGATTACAGGTTCAAGGGGAGAGCTAATCACGTGGAAGTACGTGTAAAGCTGATTGTCCCTACCCCAACTAAAAAGCCACTTCGCACCCGAAACTCATGGCCTCCATTACCCAACAACCCTATCACATGTACCTCAGTCCTTCAGAACTGCTACTTTCAGTCCCCTCACATCACATTATCAGCCCATATGTGGCGGTATTTTTTTCTCTTTGTTCCAGGAAATTAACCTAATATGAGTTTTATTGTTCATAAAGATTTGAATTCTCCTCTCTCATCAGAAGTTTTCTCTTTGTGCCTGCGCGTTCAGTGGCATGTGTCTAGGTCGATGCAGATATATATATATGATGAAATTATGAGAAATCTTATGACTATATATATCTATTTTAATCATTTAACCGCAGAATATCCGGCAGGCCAAGTTGGGTGGGACTGTACGTGGATCCATCCAGATTAACATGCACAGCTCTCTAGATATACGTGGTGATGACAAGTGAATGAAATGATCGATTCAATTCCTTTTCTACCTATCACAACAAGTACAGACAAGATTTCCAATCACATTGACTAAAAGGAATGTATGTGTATATAATTAAACACTTCATTATGTCATTATAATAGTTTACCACTGTTGTACCTAATTACGACGAGACAAATTGAACATCTGTGTTAATATATATATATATATATATATATTATGCGACCTGTCAATTAAGTTGACCCCTCATATATAAGTTCACATGTAAACATGCATTATTGAACCATTAAACAATAATTCTCATGCTAATCACGAATAGTTACTTTGTATATGATGACTGTGACAACATACAAGTTGCTCTTGCGTAAACTTAAGGCCAAAATTTGAATTAAAAATTGGTACTCTAATAAGTAAGAGAACAAGTCATACATAGTGATCAAAAGAGATCGACGACACGAGGGATACCATTCAAAAAGGAGGGGTCCTCTGTGTCTCGGATTCTCAGAGCCATTTGTCAATCAAAATCTCGATTAAGAGGGGGGGGGGCGATTATGGAGTTTAATTTAATAATCTTGTCACGTAAGTTACAAGATAGCATAGTGTCCAATCAGTACTTACTGTAATCTTAACGAAAGTCTCGCTCATTATTCCGACTGTTCATTGTGAAATCCTTTTGGTGCGAAATCTCATGGAGTTGATCGATGGGTCATTAGGATTAACTGTTCATTCATACTCGAAGAATCCAACGCTCTAATGCTTTTGACTATTCGAGCGTTAATAGCGTATGGTCTCTTTCTCTCATTCACACTTCACACTGTTAATTGATTATGATCTAACTTTTGAAAAAGCCAGAAGAGGATGTAAAGTTTTGCGTTCACATGTTATGTAACTAATATTAAATATAGTTAAATCAACGTTTAACCACTAATAAGATGGGTTGAGTCCTAAGATTAACAAACTACACATCCTATATATCTTGGTTGGGTTGAAACTTATACGATCTTTAATTAATTTGTTGGGCGACAAATTCTTCGATTCGGCTTAGATAGATATCAGACAACTAGCGACCCATTATCATTACATCATCGTCAGTATATTATAATATATATGTTACTATGTACGTGTGTGTGTGTATTAAAATGTATTAAAAAAATCCTTCTGCTTTAAAAAAGTAACTGGTAGTAAAGGAAAACTGTTTAAAAGTTAAACCACGGTCTGATAAATACGACATGTCAAGTCACACCCTGTATCTTGGTCGGAACTTGGAATCGGTCAGTAAATCATGTTTATTTGTTTAATTGATAATTTGTTGGATAAAAAATTTTCCGTGTTATGTAAGTTTTCGAGTCAGTGCAACAAGTTGGTATCAATATCATTGTATTAATATATATTCCATGCACAGACACACACACATTCCAATTTCAATTTCAATGTACGCATATAAAATCAGTATGTTACTAACTATACTCATTTATCTCAAATTATGTGGTAGGATGATAAGTCCCACATCACCTAAAACCCTAACCTTCACAGAGTTTGAATATCCTTTAAGTATCTTCTACTCACGAGCTAGTTTTTGGATTAGACTCAAAGACCTAATGTGGTATTAGATCTTTGGTTGCAGGAGAGAATGAAGAGCGATGGGAGCTTTTGAGTTGGACCCCAGCTTTATTAATCGGTAACAATGCTTTAATTAAAATGTTAATAATTTCATCAATAATATTGTTAGTCGCGTTACACCGAAACATATGAAATATTATTATTAGAACATTGCAAAGTGTGATCAGGAAGCATGTATCAGCTTACAATACTCGTTTTATTGGTGCATCTAATCGTATACCTTGCGTAGGAAAAAAGAAGCCAAATTAAATAAAATAACTGTACTGCTAATCATTCATAAAACTTTGGAACAGATCAAGACATCGCAGGAGGCAACAAGGCTTCCTTTTTAGTTAGGCCCTCAACCTCAAATTCGCATTCGACGGCTCTGCCATAACACGACAAAATGAGCTGTGCCTTTTTTGTGCACATGTCGGGCAACCCGCCCGGGCAGTGCGGGCACATACTCTAGTCGCCGTCATGGCCCCTCCCTGTCTCCGAGGGCCCACTTCTCCATTCCCTCCCCTCCCTCTTTTGTCAGTCATTTTCATTTCATGCTTTTCCCTCCCTCCCTCCCTCGTCAGATTGAATTGAACTGCACAATATGAATAATGAATTGGCTGTTTAAATACCAGCCGTGACATAGCATAACTGATTCCCAGGCAACCAAAAGATGCTCTATATTGTTAAGAGAAGGATGCCGAACAAACCGGTCTGAACAGGGCAAGATGTTGAAAATAATGGAGGGGAGGGAATTTTGTGGGGAACAAGTACGTCGTCAAACGTAAGCAGAGGGATGTGAAAGGACAAGAGAGCTAGCACAATGCATGGGACGTGTGATATCAGCCCACATTCTCATAGGGGTCCCTCCTCATGTCTCCCCTTATCCAGCACTTGTGCAGCTTTCCCAGGCCTCCTCTCTTCTTCATCTTCTTGCTTTATCAGATCTAAAGGACCACGTTAATTTGTTCCCAAATCATTCACATCGTTGGCTAATAATCTTAATTCTCCTTTCTTGTTTCGTGTTTTTTTTCTTCCCTTTCCTTCCTCTTGTAACTGTGACACCTTCGTACGTACATTTCCCATTCCCGAATCAAATACCATGATTTGTCCACTCTTCCACATCTCCGCACCATGTTCCTTGTCAATCTAAACACCAAACACTAGAACATTTATATCTGCTGTAAACATAGGCAGCGTGTTCTTCATGCATGAGATTCCGTTTCAGTTATGTGCTGTCATTTACATCTACCAATATATATAATATATACTAGCTAGCTAGGTGCGGAAGCTGTATGTGAGCCGGGAAAGAAAGACGTACGAATGGTATGGGAAATAGAGAAAGTGGTGAAGGGAGATGAGTCATGTATGTACATATGGTCCGAAAGGGATAAATGGATGGTTCTTGGTTGAAGCTTTTCTTTTCTTTTCTTATAAGGGATGGTCCCCGCATTAAGATATATATAGACTATATATATACAAATGCACATACAGAGGCAAAGTGACTAGTTCAAATTCCAAAAATGAGATTGATTCAGAAGCCCGAAGGAAGAGGGGGAATTCAAAACCAGAGCTGACAAAAGCTTCATATATATGTGGGGGTGGACCAGATTCTTTTGTCCACGACATATATATATTTTACGTCTCTTGTCCTCTGGCCATGTGGGGCGGTTCTTATTGGAGTGAGAAGACAGCCACATTAGAACCCACAAAAAACCATGACGATCAAAGGTGGCTGTACTACTACTACTACTTACAGATCATTTCTGTTACCAAGACTACTACTAACTACTATACTACCCCCTCAATTTCTTTGTATATAAAGAATAATAAAAGGAAGTGTAACTTTGTTTTTTTATAATGAAAGATGTTTTATTTTAAACAAAGCATTTATTGCTCTTTTCTCCACTTTTATCTTTATTGAAGAAGGAAATTAAACATGTTATAAATGAACCACTTTTATTCAATTCATAAGGCTACTATTAGAACAACAAAATCTGTCCACGTACACCTTGAAGTTTATCTCAATCCTTCCTGTTCTTGTTATAACTTATAAGACACGTTTATGGCAACTTCTATGATTTTTTTTTAGTGTAATTCATTGCAACTTTACTATACCTCTTTAACTCTGATGCAGTGGTTCGAGGTGCGGAGAGATTTTTTTTTTTTTTGGTTAATGTTCGGAATGTTTGTTTGCTGTAAAAAGTAACCGAGGAAGAGGATAAAGAATAGGAGGCGATCTTCCTCGGGATTTTGCGTGTTTAATTACTCCATTCGTCCTTTACTATAATGAACTAATTAAGCTTCCACTTTAGGACTACATGCAATTAACTAAGGTTTATTTTGCCCATGCCGTACACTAGCTAGTTCTAGTTTTTCCCAAATGAACGTACATATGGTCTTTCAGATATTATAATTAACCCCGGCCGACAGTCATATCATTATTCGGAATTTGTGATCATGTGTAAGTTTAATTATTATTCATTCATTATTCTCGATGTTGCTGTTTAAGTCAAAGTCACAAAACTTGCATAATTACAATCCATAACGTCACTGATCGATAAAACGCCCCCTTTCAACTTTAATTGGCTTTATTAGTTCCGTGCATCTACATGATTTCCAAGCTAAGGAAAACGATCCCCCCCCCCCAAAAAAAAAAAAACTAAAAAAAATAGCTACGGAAAGCCATAGGGAATTAATGACTTGGATGCACAAAACCCTAATTTTATGACATTTGATGGTGTGAGGGGGCTCTTTAACTTGTAGTTGTGCAATTAACTGCACAAATCAACAAACAGAATATAATATTAGCATTAACAATGAGTTACTATATTTTCACATCAGTCATTATCTCTTTTTATTCTTTAATTTACTCCCATCTTTATAACTAGTGAGAGTTTCTTTGTGCTGGTCTAAACCTCCACTAAAACACAAAATAACTGTCATTAACTTCTTCTTTTTTGGTGCAATTGTGGGAGGACATCGAAGAAAAACAATACGCAATCAGACAGAATTTTGTACTGGATAGCACCAAAGAGAAGATATAGTGTATCTTAGTCCACTAAGGGATTACCCCACGGTTGGGGTTCAAATATCTTGAATGTGGACAAAACCTTCATTCTAATCCTATAAAATAGTCATAATATCTGTACAAATCATTTTTTATTTTGTATCATCGCTTTCGCAATCAGCCGACCCAGCATTTTGCTAAGGGGGGAATAAAATAGTCGGGCTTAGGCGTCAGTGATTATTAACACTAATCGACAGCAATGTACAGGCTTAATTATACTAGTGTGATCTTCAAATACGGCAATTAAAAATAAATTTGAATTTTTAATCAAATACAAAAATTATAAATTAGTACTACCTCCTGTCCTTAATATAGAAGAGCTAGTTAACTAATTTTAGGACATT
Source organism: Neltuma alba (assembly GCF_004799145.2). Lineage (NCBI taxonomy): Eukaryota > Viridiplantae > Streptophyta > Magnoliopsida > Fabales > Fabaceae > Neltuma > Neltuma alba. The sequence continues at coordinate 273,480 of NW_021636644.1, read as the reverse complement.
AGAAAAATTCGTTAAGTTAGTTATCTGTAATAAATATATATTGTCTTTCCTAAAATATCCTTGTTAATCATGTGTATTAGTTAAAACTACTATTTCATGAAACTTTTAACATGTGTAACTATTACAAGGACTAACTTGAAAAAAATGATAAATATGAGATACAACATGAATTTATGTCTTATATTTAGAACCAAATTGAATGTTAAACTGGCTTTTATACTACTTCTGGTCCTTAATATAAGATCTCATTTGATTTTTATTTTGGTCATAAATATAAGATCTCAATCCATTTTATCTCTTGTATTTTTCTATTTTTTCTAAAATAGTCCTTATAATAATAATAGTTTTAGCCAATACACTTGATTAGCAAGAATATTTTAAGAAAAATAATATCTATTTATTACAAATAACTAACATAACTAATTTTTTAATCTACTCAAATTAATCAATGAGCTCTTATATTAAATACCGAAGATAGTATTAAAGACGGGAAGTAGTATAATCACATCTAAACATACAAATATGTTACGCACTCGCATGAATTCCAAAGACAAAACTGATCTATTTCCTTGTTGAGTTATTTATTTAAAATAATTAATTAGATCCTATTTACATCTAAATTTTCTTTTCCCTCTTCACTTTGTATCATACTCAGGCATATAATGCATACCACCAACCGCGTGAAGTGGACAAGTCTTTGTAGACCGATTTTCAGGCAACGATCGTATTTGTTTTCTCGAGATAAACAAATAAAACAGCACATATACAAGGATCATAAACTAACAAGCACAGTGAGATTTGGGCGAAAATGATTAGAATATCTGACAAAAGGGCCCCTCTTCGGGCACCAACTAGTTAGATAAAACTAATCTCAATCACACACTTTAATTTCAATATTCTGCAATTGTCCCATTCGTGCAATTATTACTAATGAATAATATGTGTGTGTGTCATTGAAAGTTGCAGTGGCCTGTACCATGATTTTGATCATGTATTTGTCGTGTCCATAAAATTTCTGCCCTTGCTTGCTTGCTTGGGAGGGGATGAACTAATGGATCATGGGGCTGAAGTCATATCCTTTTCATCCACCGCACAATACAAAACTCAGGTCTGAACCATGCATGGGTGCTTTTCTTGTCTTCTTATGTTACCAATATAATTTAACTTTCCTCCAATATATGCATTCATTTGATCTTCTTTTGTCTCTTTCCAAGGTTATTTTATCAAGCTGGAAAGCACCCAATGGACCACAAGTTCCCAGACTTTTTAGTTCATCAGGTCAGGGAGGTGCAAAGCGAAAGCTTGTAATTAAGTTGGTGTTCGTTGTTCTGCCCCTCAAAAAATATATGCACACCATTTTTTGGGCTTACTGAAGATCCGCTGAAAGCCCACTGGGTTTGTTAGATACAAATTAAAGGCCCTTTCGTGTTTATCAACCAACTTGGGCGGGCCTTCTTCATTTTGGTCAGTTAAAGGAGGACATCAGAAGTCACAAGCCATATAATATTATAATGTTCTGTCTCATTAATTAAGAAGACAAATCAGGCAGGGGACGGTTCAGACGAGCTTCGCAGAGATGAGACCACGCAGCAATCTTAATAATAGGCTTCTGAATTTGGATAAAGCAGACTTGTCATCTTTCTCTGAGCAGCGCAAAAACGAACACTCTGCTGGTGCTGTCAAGACTTCTAATGATACCCAAGATAAGACTTTACTTTTTTTGAATATCCGACTTCTGATAGAGGTGAATCATGTGGATATGTAGTCTTTACGTCTCCTATTTTTGTTCCAGTGGGGCCAACAAAGAAAAAAATTCAACCGGGTTCACTAATAACTCGGGGACGTATATGTTGCTCCTTTTATATCACTCCCCATTGAATTGGATTATATTTGGCAATGGCGACGAATTTCAAAGGTGGGTGGTGCCAAATGAAATATGCCATGATGAAAAACTTGTGGAATGAATTGCACCTGCAATATCCAAATCCTCAACCAACCCCGCAATATTTCAATTTCCATCTATATCCGTTGTATATACAACTTTGAATGAAGTGTAGCAACAGCCGGCGACTGCTTTACTCCTGTTGGTGTCATCCTATTTATTTATTATGTACACAGAGAGAGGAAGATAAGGAGCTAGCAGGACTAAAACACAGAGGAAAATGCACTATGTACTGGTGCATGGATCTTGCCATGGCGCTTGGTGTTGGTGCAAGCTCAAGCCACGTCTCCAATCGGCAGGCCACCGCGTCTCAGTGCTGGATCTTGCAGCCTCCGGCATCCACCCTTCTGAAATTCAAGATCTTCGCTCCTTGTCCGATTATTCTCAGCCTTTGATAAATTAAGCTGTTGGCCTCTCTCCCTTCCTCCTGACGACAAAGTGGTTCTCGTCGGGCACAGCTATGCCGGCCTGAACTTAGCTCTCTCCCTCGACCTCGTCCCACACAAGGTAGCCCTTGCTATTTTCTTGACTGCCTTCCTCCCAGACACCCGTCACAGACCTTCCTATGTCTTGGAAAAGGCACGCTTCTCACATTTCAGATTTCGTTTCTCGGCACAACATAGTCAATGATTTTAAGGTTTTGTGTTTCTCTGTCGACAGTTTCTGGGGACATAGTCAATGATTTTAAGGTTTTGTGTTTCTCCGTCGACAGTTTCTGGGGAGGATCCCGACCGGTGCAGGATGGTTAGACACAGAATTCTCTAATCATGGGACCTTAACAACTCTCTTGTTTATTCGATCCCAAGTAAGAGTCCTCCCGTCTCTGTCAACTCCGCTCCCCAGAGGTACTGATCTCGGAGCTGCTTCCTGATCCTAACCTTCCGTCTCATCCACTTTTCTCACATGCTCATCACATACTGGTACTAAGGAAGAAATTGGCTGAGGCATTGATGAGGCCGGCGTCCTATTTCGTGGACGACCAGTCTAAAGCCAACAACTTCTCTCGAGAGGGATACGGGTCGGTTCCACGTGTTTTCATTACTGGCAATGAGGACTGGGCAATCACAATGGAGTTTCGGCAATGGATGATCCAAAATGCTGGGGTTAATGACGTTCTGGAACTCACAGACGCAGATCACATGGCTATGCTTTCTGAGCCTCAAGAACTGTGTAGCTCTCCAGCAGGCTGCTTCCAACTATGCTTAATTAGATGAATTCATGTGGCTTGCTTGTTCTTATTTCCTACGCTTCTGTTTATCAGCTTCTCTCACTCAAGACCTGCAGGTGACATGATCAATAAATTAATTAGATTTTCGGGTTATAATTAATATCAATACCAACATTGTTGGTCGGTCGGTCAAAATAACTACTCCTCCGGTCCTTAATATAAGACCCATTTAACTAATTTGATTAAATTAAAGAAGTTAGGTAAGTTAGTTAATTATAAGAAAAGTGACACATTTTTCCTAAAATACCATAATCATCTTTCTTAATACCCCTCTCCTTTTACTTGATTATGGTTGAGGGAGTATCCATAGGGGTAATTTAGAGAAAATTGATAAATATGAGAAATGAGTCTTATATTTAGAACCAAAACTAACTCAACAATTGGGTCCTATATTAAGGACCGGAAGAGTATATAAATATCATTTATCAATAAAAATTATGGCCAACGGTTGCATGAGGCCCATTTCTATTTGGAGGCCTAGAAATGTCTGAATATCACATTAAATCTAGCGCACTCTGGGCCTAAATCCATAATGGAGAAGGATTCTGGACTTACAAAGCCTGCAGTTTAATCAGCCGGCAACACTAGGCGACACAAAGACAGCTAATTCGTGGCCCACTGGTGATTGGTAATATTAGGAAACTTTACAACTATGGCATTTGCCGAGGGGGAATAAAATAGTTGGGGTATAGGCATAAATGATGATTAACGCTAACAGACTGGCTGTCCATAGTCCCTTAATTAGCGTGATCTTCAAATAAATTTGAATTTTTAAATAAATACAATGAGCGGAACTAGTTTGGGTTGCTCATCATAAAGTTATGATATCTGCACAGTTTATATTTAAAATTTTTAATTATTTATTTTTAAATAGATATAATTATATTTTTTACAAAATGATAATTAAGATATTGTCTTTATTTTAGATTTTATACTTATTAAGATAATTATTTAAAAAATAAAAAATCAAATTTGGACTGTCAAAGTCAGATATGAATAATTTAAACCTGATGAGTTTTGACTTTTGAGTGCTCATCAAAGTGATGGACATCCAAACTAGTTCCATATAAACATATAAATATATTACACACGCGCATGATTGTTAAATGAAACCAAATTTGAGGGATTTGCAGCATTTATTTTCTCGAGAGGGGGAAAAACAACATATACAGGGATCATAAATTACCAAGCCCATGTGAGATTTGGGAGAAAATAACGAGAAGATCTGACAAAAGGGCCCCTCTTCGGGCACCGACTAGTTAGATAAAACTAACCTCCATCACACACTTCAGTTTCAGTATTCTGCAGCTGCCCATGAGTGCAATAATTACTACTAATGAGTGTGTAAATTAGTGTCAATGTCATTGAAATACTGTCCGGGCCATGATTTGATTTTTGAATATGCATTTGCCGTGTCCATAAAAGTCTGCCCTTTCTTGCCTGGGAGGGGGATTAATTGAGGCTTGGAGTCATGTCCTTTTCATCCACCACATAACACACAACTCAAGGATCTCAACCATGTATTAATTGTTGCCTTTCTTGTCTTCTTACGTTTCAATATAATTTAACTTCCCCATAATAGAAGTTCAAATCGCCAGAGCATGCAAACACAAGCGAAGATGAATTGAAAAAAACCTCGCGTATGCATGATCAGAGACTAACTAATTACGTATAGATGTACGAACTTGGTTATTATCAGTAATCCTTCATCATAGGCTTCTGAATTTGGCTAAAGCCGATATATCATCCCTCAGATTATAGACTCTATCATACACAAGATATATGTATAATGACTTTTTAATTCTTTCGAACAACCACCTTTGAATAACACAGAAATGGATCACATGGACACGTAGACTTTACGCGTGTGGTATTGTTTCAGTGAAGTGATGAATTGTTTGGTTTTCATTAAAAAGTCATCCTGATGGTTCAATAATAACACTGAGACGTACGCTTGTACACTTGTCTGCTTTTTCTTAAAAATCCTTCCTGGGTACAGAGGGATTTCACGAATTTACGCTGGAGGTTAGCAAAACGTATGGGTCAGTTCCATGCACGACGAAGAGACACTTGGGTTGAAGGAGTTGCACCTGCAGTAATCCAAATACTCAACAACAAAGCAATGTTTAATCTGCATCTATCATTAAAATTAATGAATTTAAAACTGTTTTGGTGTCCACGTCATCTTATTCATTTATTCAGAATGTATAGGAAATAAATTCACAATTACATAATAATATCGTAATATATGAAGTTTGTAATAAAATAATGTCATATATAGTGGGTTTTTCTAAGGGTCATTTTTCAAATTTATAATTTTTTAGCACCTTTTTGGTTAGGTTCAGAGCAGGTTTTCAGAAAACAATGGTTTCGATTCTCAGTCTAATTTTGAGTTTCGACTTAATGACAAGTCAAGTCGAATCCGACCTAATTATAAAACTATTTTTTTGGTATTAAGATAAACCGTTAACGAGTCTAGCTTGATGGCATACTATAATCATATAGTTTGTTCGGATTCTTAAATCTTAAATTATAGGGTCCAAGCTCAAGCCATGTCGCCAATCGGGCGGCCACCTTTCTTTTTTGCTTGTTCCCTCTCTGGCTATGACCCGCCATGCACCAATATCCATTAACGTCTTCCAAAATCCCCCAACTCCATTGCGTATTCACACTACGGGTTCAAAGTCCTGCAATGCTGGGGATCGAGTCCTAAGGCACTCCTGCCGTCTGCTGATTTCAGGAGACAGACCACATTGGACCCACAAAACCCTTTCCGTTTCCTACTTTAATTTGCCTTGTCCCTATCCATTCTGCCAGTTTCCCTTGGACTTTTATAAATCATTACGGAATTTCTCCCTCTTCTTGCTTTTGATTCACTAATTAAGTAGCCTTAAAATCTCACCCGCTTCTTCTTTATATCTTCTCGATCTCTCCCTATGTATAGGGCGCGCAAGGATCCAGGAAGAGCAAGACCAAACTAAAATGGGTCCAGAAAAGATGGAGAAGAAGCATTATGTCCTGGTGCATGGTGCTTGCCATGGAGCATGGTGCTGGTTCAAGCTGAAACCACGTCTCGAATCCGCCGGCCACCGTGTGTCGGTGCTGGACCTGGCGGCTTCCGGCATCCACCCCGCCAAAATTGAAGATCTTGCTACTATCTCTGATTACTCTGAGCCCCTGTTCAAGTTGTTGGCCTCCCTCCCTCCCAATGAAAAGGTGGCTCTTGTGGGACATAGTTCGGGAGGATTGAATTTGGCCGTCGCCATTGACCGATTCCCAGACAAGGTATCTCTGGCTGTTTTCTTGACTGCTTTCATGCCCGATACCCGTCACAAACCGTCCTATGTCCTGGAACAGGTATGGTTCTTTCTCATCCTCAACCTAAAACTAGACCGGTTAACGTATCCTGCATTGAAAATTGAATGTGTTCGTTCACGTTCGTCTTGGATTAGACTTCTGTTTATGAAACAGTACATGGAGAGGACGCCAGCCGAAGGATGGATGGACACACAATTCCGTGATTGTGGAAGCACAACCACCATGTTGTTTGGACCCCAGTTCTTGTCCTCCAAGCTCTATCAACTCTCCCCCACGGAGGTATTATCTTTCTGCTTCTTTTTGTGCACAAGAGGATACTCTGTAGCTTTCTCTCTTCCCCCCTCCTCTAGGAGAATGGAAGCAAATTTCCAAAAGTGAAAACAAGACTGGAATTTAGGTTAGAATTGTACGTTGATGGATTTTTATATTAGAGGGAATTAAATTTTGCAGGATCTTGAATTGGCCAAGACGTTGATTAGGCCGGGGTCCCTGTTCGTGGACGACTTGTCTAAAGCCAACAACTTCTCTCAGGAAGGATACGGGTTGGTTCCACGTGCTTTCATTGCTTGCAATCAGGACCAGGCAATCACAATGGAGTTTCGGCAGTGGATGATCCAAAACGCTGGGGTTGATGAGGTTCTGGAAATCAGAGACGCAGATCACATGGCTATGCTTTCTAAGCCTCAAGAACTCTGTGACGCTCTCCTGCAAGCTGCTTCCAACTATGCTTGATTACATGAATTCATGTGGCTTCCTTTTTTCTTATTTCCTACGTTTCTGTTTGCTTTATCAACTTCGGCAGGAGACGTCAGTTAAATTAATTGGATTTTCGTTCTGTAATTAATCAGTACAAATTATGGCCCAACGGTTCCCTCGTTTCTGAGCCGAATCGTGTTTTTTTTTTTGGGAAAATATCGATTTTAATTTGATTCTTTTATAATTGCTGCATGAGGCCCATTTTTATCTGGAGGCCTAGAAAAGTCTGAATATCACATCAAATCTCGCATATCTCTGGGCCTGAATCCATGATGGACTCTGAATTTTTAAGCTAAAGAAAGTAAGTAGGCCACACTTGTACTAAAAAAGTAAAAAAGAGTAAGTAGGCCACGCACGGGCGAATACTGGAAATCGTTAATAACATCTGATATTAACAAAAACAATTTAAATTTAAAAAATAATATGATCAACATTTTAAAAATTGAATTTGAAAAAAAATAAAAATTAATTTTTAACGATCTTCTCTATCGTATTAATTTAATTAATAACATCCGATATGATAGTAACAATAATACAGTAGTAGTAAGATGCAGAGTGAAGAGTTTATAAGAGAGAAAAATTATAGAGTAAATACTTCTCGGATCTTATTTATAAAGTAGTGGAATTCGCTGCGCCTTCAAATAAAATTCAAACCCTTAGAGCGCCGCATATAAATTTAAAAAATGTGTTGTCATTTGTGTTCGGGGATTGCGTGTCGGTTTTTTTTTTCCTTGTTTTTCTTTTAATTTTCAATTTATTACATATCACGTGAATCCTTTATGTCAAATGGCTGCACGATATGTCAATTTTCATTTCTCAGTAGCAGCTATAGATCTACACAACATCATTCAGATTTTAATTGTTTCTATTTTATTTTACTTGATTGTGAATTGTGATTTTTCAAATAGTCAGAATTTAACATATGATTTCTTTTTCGTATTCTGAATCTTTAAAGGATAAAAAAAAAACCCCATTATATAACAATTTAAAACCGCTTAGCCCGGTGGACATGTAACATATTCTGTGTTGCTCACCCGTGTTCTTGTTTATTGTTTGATTAAACAAGAGATATTACTTCCTCTAAAGAGACAAATAATTGAGGGATGGTGACGGGCTGCCACTACCAGATCTTTGCGCATGAACCTCATCCTCTTTGAAAACGAAATCCAATTTCAATTCTTTTTCAAATCTGTGGCTTCTATTGGGCGCGCATCCAAAATTATCCACCATTTAACCAAATCTTATCCTTTCAATAACCTTTTCATGGCAATGACTGACGGGTCCTTCTTTCCCTTTCTATTACTGTGCTTCCTTTAGTATTATTCACAATATGCTGTGGTCAATTCATCAGAATTAAAAAGTTAGAACTCAGTTTAAACAAACTTCCCACTCTTTCTATGCTCTGCTATTTTCGATTCGCTATATAAAGGTGTCGGTCAACCCAGTTGAACATTGAGTCAAGGTCTCACTAGCCCAATATATGTAGTTATATTTATGTGTTTGTGTATGGACTACCATATACATTTATACACCTATCTATTTATACTATTTAATTAATTTTCATTGATTTTTTATATTGTTTTTGTTCATACTCATAAATCATGTCACTTATCTACCCACCATCAATAAATTCTGCTGTCGTATGCTCCTTTCATTTTAACAGAGAAAAATGCATTCAGTTGTTGGCCACTTTATGTCACTTATGCGCATTCAGCTGTTGGCCACTTTTATACACACACATATATATATATATATATATATGTATATGAAAATATATCCATTCTGCTAACTTCCGTTGACTTTTGTGAATTATTGCGGAAATTTTCTCTCTCATTTTGTCCGCCTTCGCCAGGTAGCCTTCAAATCTGACCCGCTTCTTCTTTATATCCTCCTGATCCTTCTACCTAAAGAGCGACGAAGTAGCCAGGAAGGGCACAATACCAAACTAAAACGTGTCCACAAAAGATGGAGAAAAAGCATTATGTCCTGGTGCATGGTGCTTGCCATGGAGCATGGAGTTGGTACAAGCTCAAGCCACGTCTCGAATCCGCCGGCCACCTCGTCTCGGTGCTGGACATGGCGGCTTCCGGCATCCACCCCGCTAAAATTGAAGATCTCGCTTCTATGTCCGATTACTCTGAGCCCTTGCTGAAGTTCTTGGCCTCCCTCCCTCCCAATGAAAAGGTCGTTCTTGTGGGACATAGCTTGGCAGGCTTGAACTTGGCCGTCGCCATTGACCGATTCCCGGACAAGGTATCTCTGGCTGTTTTCCTGGCCGCTTTCATGCCCGATACCCAACATAAACCATCCTATGTCCTGGAACAGGTATGTTTCTCGCTCATCCTCAACACCAAATAATTAATAATCTGCCGCTTTACAACACACACGTTAACGAACGACCTGTTGAAAATCGAATGCTGCTTTCTCGTTCGTCTTGGATTGGATTGGACTTTTGTTCATGAAACAGTACAATGAGAGGATGCCGGCCGAAGAATGGATGGACACACAATTTCGTCAACGTGGAAGCATAACCACCATGTTTTTTGGACCCCAGTTCTTGTCCTCCAAGCTCTATCAACTCTCTCCCACGGAGGTATCTTTCTTTCTGCTTGTTTTAATTTAGAGTACAAGAGGATACTCTGTAGCTTTCTTTTTCCCCCACTTCCAGGATAATGGGATCAAATTTCCAAAAGTGAAATCAAGGCTGCATATTAGGCTAGAATTGTCCGTTGATGGATCTTTATGTTGGAGGGAATTAAATTTTGCAGGATCTTGAATTGGCCAAGGCGTTGATTAGGCCGGGATCCCTATTCGTGGAGGACTTGTCTAAAGCGAACAACTTCTCTGAGGAGGGATACGGCTCGGTTCCATGTGGTTACATTGTTTGCGATGAGGACGAGGGGATTCCGTTGAAATTTCAGCAATGGATGATCCAGAACTTTGGGGTTGATGAGACTGTGGAAATCAAAGGCGCAGATCATATGGCCATGCTTTCCAAGCCTCAAGAACTGTGCCATGCCCTCCTGGCTATCGCTTCCAAGTATGATTAGATTTGTTAATGTCGTTGCTGTGTGAGTACTTTCGTATTCGTTTCTCTTTTCGAAGTTTCTCGGTGGAGGCAATAAGAGTGGTCAATAAAGTGAGGTTTCCGGCTTTCCGCAAACTTGGAACTAGAAGAAACGGTCTCTGACTTGGATTCTGTTTCTGCATGATTTTCTTTTCGCACGCACGAGAGAGAGGAAGAAGTATCTTGATAGACCATAATCTTCTGGTTTTGTTTACATGCAAGTCATTTTTAACATATTTTATACGAATTAAAAAAAATCTTAAATTTTATTTATTATGCATTAAATTTTATAAAATGACTCATAAATAGGACAAAACCTATTCTATTTTTATTTTATAATATCTCATGTCCTTAATATGAAAGTTAATTTAACATTCAATTTGATTCTAAATATAAGACGACTCTAATTTAATTTATTTCTCATATTTATTTTTTTAAAAGTAGCCATTGTATTGGCTGAACATATTAAAAGTTCAATTAAATAGTAGTTTTAGCTAATATACATAATTAGTAAGAATATTCTAAGCAAGATAACATATATTCATTATAAGTAACTAATTTAACAAAATTTTTTAATATACTTAAACTAGTACTCCTCCGGTCCTAAATATAAGACTCTTTTTATAGTGTAATTTACACTACAAAGAGAGTCTTGTATTTAAGACTGGAGGAATAATTAGGACTAAAAGAGTTATTGGATCCTTTATCCTATCATGTCATGAATATAAATGCCGGTAAAAGGATTTATTTTATTAGATATAAAATCTTGATGCAGTTTATCTTTAATTTTATAATTTGTTAAAATTATCTTATTAGCCACACATATTAAATAAATTTTCTACCAAGTGAGTAATTTCTTATATAAATAATTAAAATAAATATTTTAGAAAATCAACACGTTTTTTTTTTATAAATAATAACTAATTTATTCAACCTTACATTTAGGGCAGTAATAATCTGGATGGCATATGAGTTTTCAAGTCATAGATCCGCGAGATTTAAATCCACAGGCCATGATGGGTTTCTTTATCAAAAGAAAGCTGGGACGAGTTACTAAGAGTTGATAACATAGGTAGGATCATAAAAAACCCGGGACCAGGAAAAATATGGTTGGTTGGAAGAGATGGTGGGAGGAGGCCGGGTAAACTACAAGTAAGTGGAGGCTATGTGTTGGAGGTGTGAAGAAAGGTGTGAAGGATTGGAGAACATGATCATGTGAGCAGAGGCAGAGACGAAGACGTTGACGTGTTGAGCGTTTGGGTGTTTCTGAACCGTCCACTTCTAAAACTCTGCCTTCAGTGCTTTGTCTTCCTCGCACACTGCCTACACAGTAGCAATGCTTCCAACCTTATCTTTTGTCACTTTGGCTTGGCATGCCAACACTTCTTCGTCCCCGCACAGCCGAGTGGCTCTCACCAGTGTCGTCGTCAGGCTCAAGTCCTGCTCCCACATCAGTCGTCCCATCCATTAATGCCATTGATATATATATGTTTCTTCATCATAAACCAATCATTCGCATCATGAAAAACAAACACTACTACAGTGCTGTTAACAAATTTTACATGAACATGATAGGGGAGAGAGGTTGCGAGCTGATCAGGTCATGGCTGACAGCGAAAGGCCACTTCCACTTCAACCTTTCGCTGGTGGCTGTGGGGCATTGAGGGTGCAACCAAAATGATTAGTAGAGAACAATGGCACAGTGATTTTAATTATTACGAATATACTAGTATTAAATAACATAATGCTAATTACTCTCCTGCCAGACCAAAGTGGTGACCCAAAACTTCATGACGAATGATGTGATGAGGGGAAAAGTTAAATTCGAAGTGGTCTTAATTACTGATCAAGGGAATCAAGCTTAATGTATCCATTATCCATTAGGCTTCCATCTTTTGCTCTGCGAGAGATTTTACAATGGGCCCATTGACCAATAAAGTAATGGGTCAATTTGTTTTGTGGGCTTCATATATTCATGTACTGGACGGGCTTTATAACAGATCTTCAAGCTTGTTAAATTGTATAGTGATACCAACGGAGTTATTAATTACTCTCCCGGTCACTAGTAGTTAGAATTTAACATATGATTTCTTTTTTGTACTCTGAATCTTTAAAGGATGAAAAAGAAAACCCATTATATAACTATTTTAAACCGCTTAACTCGGTGGACGCGTAACATATTCTGTGTTGGTCAGCCATGTTCTTGTTTATTGCTTGAAGCCCAACATAATCCGAAGATCTCTGTGGGGCTAAAAGTGAGCATTTGTTGGTTGAATTAGAGCTTGTTTATGAAATATATTTACGTAAATTAAGATAAAATTATACTCGAAGGATTATCAAGATTAGTAAATATACAGGCGCAAGACGTGATCATCTTTGATTGGAGGTGGGAGCGCGGTGGCCGTTGTCATGTTAGGAGGAAGTGGTTTCAGTGGATTTAGGAACTTGCTCCGGATTTATGAAGGATGAAGCCAACAAGTCAACAGGAGTTAGCGGGTCTCATATGTCAGCCAGCCGCCTTCCTTGAGTTTGTGTCCATGTGCTTCATGCGTTTAAATTGAGTTTTTTTTAGAAGTGATTTTATACCATTGAAGATAAGTATGCAAAAAAAATCTTGTTTCGATTTATATAAAAAAAATTTTAAAATATTTTTAAGGTTTTCAGACTCCCCTAACGTGTGCTTTAAACCCCTCTTCTTTGCCTTATTCTCAAAAACTGAAAACTTATACCATTTTGATTTAATATGCTAACAGCATTAAACATATAGATATATACACATATCTTTAAAAATTAATTTCAGATTGATTTATGTGTTATTTAGGATGATTTCCTTTCCTTTATCATTTCCTGAATTGAACCGCACTCTCGGATTCACAGTGACGGGGAGTGGCTCATATCCTGGCTTCACACACAAATCGCGCTGCAAGGATTCAGTAGTATGTTTACTCGTGGAGATAAGCCAGTAATTAAACACTAAACAAGCGATATTACTTTCTCTAGACAGACAAATAATTGAGGGATGCTGATGCGGTGCCAGTACCAGATCTCTGGGCATGAACCACGTCCTCATTGAAAACGAAATCCAGTTCCCTTCCATATCTGCGGAGCCTTGTATCCAAAAATAAAAAAAACAAAAAAAAAACCTATGGCGTCTATTGGACGCGCAGGAAACCAAATCTTATCATTTCAATAAGCTTTTCAGGGCAATGACCGGCGCGTCCGCATTCCGTGCTCAGCATTCAAAGCGCCATTTGGGCGCTGAGCGGGACCCAAGGTTTTTTTTGGTTGCTTTTTCCCCTTTTTACTGTTCATATTAAAAAATATACATGCATGAAAATTATTTTTGGTTTAAGCTTCAAAGTATTTTTTTTTCAGGTATATTTATTATTCCAAAATATTGTGTTTTATCTAACACGCTGAACAATTTTTTTTCTAGATTTACCCCACATTTTAAAGTATTTTCTTTTATAATTATCCAACATTCTAAATTATTTTCCAGGCAAGTTCAGCATTCTAGAAATATTTTTTGATTCATCCATCACTGTGAAATATCTTGTCGCATCTAGTGTCCTAAAATTTTTTGTAATTTATCCAGTGCTTTAAAATGTTTTTCAGATACATCAGTATTTTTACTGAATTCACATAAAAGAATATTTTAGAACATTGGATGAAACTTAAACCAAAAATAAATTTAATATATATTACTTTCGATCTTTAATAAGAGTTAGATAACTAATTTGAGTATATTAAAAAACTAGTTAAATTAGTTATTATAATAAATAGGTATTTTTTTAAAATATTTTTACTAATTAAATGTATTGGCTGAAACTACCATTATTACAATGATTATTTTGAAAAAATAAATAAAAATAAAAATAAAATAAATAAAATCTTATTATGAAAATCAAAATAAAAACTAAATAAACTCTTATATTAAGAATTAGAAATAATATTTTTTTGTGATGAACAAAGAAAAAAAAAAAACAAAAACAAAAAAGTAAGGCCTCGCACCGGTCAGCACTCACAACCCCCGGCGTTGTGAGTGCTGAGCACGGAACGTGGTCCATGACTGACAGGTCCTTCTCTGTGCGTCCTTTAGTCTTGTTTACAATAATTCACAGGGATTAAAAAGTCAGGACAAAATTTAAACCAAACTTCCCACTCTTTCCACGCTCTACTAAGGTCCTTCTCTGTGCGTCCTTTAGTCTCTGTGTGTGTGTGGGGTGTATGGACCACCGTATACATTTATATATTTATCTCTTTATATTATTTAATTAATTTTGATTATTTTTTATTTTTTTTTTTGGTTCATACTCATAAGTCATGTCACTTGTCTACCCACCATCCATACATTCTGCTGTCGTATACTCCTTTCATTCTGATAGAGAAGCACACGTAAGTCCATTCAGCTGTTGGCCAGGGTCAAGGTGCGCTCAGCAGCTTGAAATATTTACCTAGTCTATTTACCTAGTGTTCTAAATTATTGCGGAAATTTTCTCTCTCATTTTGTCCCCCTTCGCCAAGTGGCCTTCAAATCTGACCCGCTTCTTCTCTATATCCTCTTGATCCTTCAACATAAAGAGCGAGGAAGTAGCCAGGAGGGGCACAATACCAAACTAAAATGTGTCCAGAAAACATGGAGAAAAAGCATTATGTCCTGGTGCATGGTGCTTGCCATGGAGCATGGAGTTGGTACAAGCTCAAGCCACGTCTCGAATCCGCCGGCCACCTCGTCTCGGTGCTGGACATGGCGGCTTCCGGCATCCACCCCGCCAAAATTGAAGATCTCGCTTCTATGTCCGATTACTCTGAGCCCTTGCTGAAGTTGTTGGCCTCCCTCCCTCCCAATGAAAAGGTCGTTCTTGTGGGTCATAGCTTTGCAGGCATGAACTTGGCCGTCGCCATTGACCGATTCCCGGACAAGGTATCTCTGGCTGTTTTTTTGGCCGCTTTCATGCCCGATACACAACATAAACCATCCTATGTCCTGGAACAGGTATGTTTCTCGCTCATCCTCAACACCAAATAATTAATAATCTGCCGCTTTACAGCACACACGTTAACGCAAGTCCTGTTGAAAATCGAATGCTGCTTTCTCGTTCGTCCTGGATTGGATTGGACTTTTGTTCATGAAACAGTACAATGAGAGGACGCCGGCCGAAGAATGGACGGACATAAAATTTCGTCAATGCGGAAGCATAACCACCCTGTTGTTTGGACCCGAGTCCTTGTCCTCCAAGATCTATCAACTCTCTCCCACGGAGGTATCTTTCTTTCTGCTTGTATTAATTTAGTGCACAAGAGGCCCCAACTTCCAGGATAATGGAAGCAAATTTCCGAAAGTGAAATCCACGCTGCACGTTAGGCTAGAATTGTGCGTTGATGGATTTTTGTGTTAGAGGGAATTAAATTTTGCAGGATCTTGAATTGGCCAAGGCGTTGATTAGGCCGGGCTCCCTATTTCTGGAGGACTTGTCCAAAGTGAACAACTTCTCTGAGGAGGGATACGGCTCGGTTCCACGTGGTTACATTGTTTGCGATGAGGACAAGTTGATTCCGTTGAAATTTCAGCAATGGATGATCCAGAACTTTGGGGTTGATGAGACTGTGGAAATCAAAGGCGCAGATCATATGGCCATGCTTTCCAAGCCTCAAGAACTGTGCCATGCCGGATTTGCATTGGGTGCTCATCAGGTGATGAGCACCCAATGCTCATCACCCATCTGGACGGTCCAGATCAGATCTGGACGGTCCAGATTTATTTTTATTTTTTTAAAAATAATTATTTTAATAGGTATAAGATAAAAAATAAAGATAATCTCATAACTATCATTTTTTAAAAATATAATTTTTTCTATTTTAAAATAATTATTTAATGATATTAAATTTGGACCGTCCACATTAAATCTGAACGGTCCAGATTGCTCGTCAGGTGATGAGCATTGGGTGCTCATCACCTGATGAGCACCAAATGGGAACCCGTGCCATGCCCTCCTGGCTATCGCTTCAAAGTATGATTAGATTTATTAATGTCGTTGCTGTGTGAGTACTTTCGTTTTTGTTTTTCTTTTCGAAGTTTCTCGGTGGCGGCAATAAGAGTGGTCAGTAAAGTGGGGTTTCGGGCTTTCCGCAAACTTGGAATTAGAAGAAACGGTCTCTGACTTGGATTCTGTTTCTGCTTGATTTTCTATTTCGCACGCACGAGAGAGAGGAAGAAATATCTTGATCCAAAATATAGGCCATACCCTCTGGTTTTGTTTATATATAAGTCATGTTTTATATGAATTAAGAAAAATTTTAAATTTTATTTATTATGCATTGAAATTCAACAGTTTTCTAATTTTATTTTTATTTAATATTTATTATTATTTATAAAAACAAAATCAACATAATAATAAATGAAAAGTAATATTATATATTTACATGAAAAGAAATTTCTTTTTTCTTTATAAATATGATCAAAAAAAGTTCTTCTCTTTTTGCCTAACAAGTAGAGGCAGAGTAGTATCTTGGAATGAATTGCTTTGTGACTTGATGAACTTGCAAGCTTTGTAGTTTTGCATTGGAGAAGAAAGAAGACTCCTAATTCAGTATAGGTGTGATCTGAAATATTGGAGACCAAACTCAGAATTACGATTGGATGATTTGGCCCAAAAAAAATTTCGTACTAATTGTTCTTGATAGCATATCCAAGTTCGGAGCATAGCTTCCCTCTAAATTTATATTTTGCATTATGACCGTCCAGCCTCCTACGTTTAATTTAATAGGTTTAGCCGTTTAGGATGGGTTGTCATCGAGGAAAAAGAAGAGCTCCTTCCTTTTAAATCTTCTACGTGTAAAAAAGGAAGAGAAGAAACAATTTTTAGTTTTTTACTGCTGAGTGCATATTTGAGAAAGTTTAGAATAAATTTGCTCATGTTTTATAAAAAATATTTTCATATGTTTATCTTAAATCACTCTATTTCTATTTATAGACACTTAAATCTCTAGCCTGAAAACAAAAAATACATTAAATTATATTGATTTTTTTCACATTTGCTTTTATTAAGAGAAGCATATTAAAAATATATTTTATATTTCCTATCACCTATTTACTCTATCTTTCTCTTTGTGTTTATTAAATCAACAAATGCAAACTTGAAAAAGGCTTATTAATTATACAACAAATGAGTTATATTTAAAAATAATTTTTTCTAAATGACTTATAAATAGAAATAAAGTAATATTCATATAAAATGATTTAAAATATCAATCCAAACGTCCTCTAATTCTGTTAGAAAACTCAGAAAAGATTTCAGTTTACAGAACTGTTAGGAAAGACTTTTTGTCTTGACTTTTGAATTGGTATCAAAGATAAGAACGAATCAAATCGATGTTCATTTGGCATCTTTCAACCGTCTACGTGCTCTAAGCCTCTAACAGAACACTAACTTTGTCTAGGTGGCACTCCTCAATTAAGTTGTAATTATCAACGTATCCCTCATTACATTTGATCCTTCTCCGTAATACCTGTCTCCTCCGTGTTCGTGACAGGTTCACTAGTGGGCTTCACTCACCAGTGGTAATAAATACTCTTTTTTATTTTATTGATTTACTTTCAACATATTTTATCTCCAAAAAATATAAATATTATTAGTTTTATATTAAAATTTACTTATTTTTTAATTTTATTTTTATTTAATATACACTGGTTGTCATCAAAATAAAGGTTGCACAGTAATAAATGGAAATTAAAATTATATACTGATATAGAAAATGTTATAAAATGACTTGTAAATGGGACAAAACATATTCTATTTTTATTTTATAATATCTCCTGTCTTTAATATAAGAGTTAGTTTAACATTCAATTTGATCCTAAATATAAGACGACTCTAATCCAGTTTATCTCTTATATTTATCTGTTTTTTTAAGTAGTTATTGTATTAGTTGCACATATTAAAAGTTTAATTAAATAATAGTTTTAACTAATACACATGATTAGTAAGGATATTAAAAAAATACATATTTATTACAAGTAACTAACTTGACAAACTTTTTTAATATACTCAAATTAGTAATTATAGGACTAAAAGAGTTTTATTGGATCCTTTATCCTATCATGTCATGAATATAAATAACGCTAAAAGAATTTATTTTAATATTAAATATAAAGTCTTGATGCATTTTATCTTTAAATTTATAATTTGTTAAAATTATCATATTAACCACACATATTAAATACATTTTCTATCAAGTGAGTACTTTCTTATATAAATAATTAAAATAAATATTTTTTCAACCTTACTTTTAGAGCAGTAATAATCTGGACAGCATATAAGTTTTCAAGTCATGGGTCCGAGAGATTAAAATCCACGGGCCATGATGTGTTTCTTTATCAAAACAAAAGGGACGAGTTGCTAAGAATTGATGACAAACTATGGTCGGTGGTAAACTACAGGTAAGCGGAGGCTATGTGTTGGAGGTGCGAAGAAAGGTGTGAAGGATTGGAGAACATGATCATGTGATCAGAAGCAGAGACGAAGACGTTGATGTGTTGAGCATTTGGGTGTTTCCGAACCATCCACTTCTGAAACTCTGCCTTCAGTACTTTGTCTTCCTCGCACACTACGTACACAGTAGCAACGCTTCCAAACTTATCTCTTGTCACTTTGGTTTGGCGTGCCAACACTTCTTCGTCCCCGTAGAGCCGAGTTGGTCTCACCAGTGTCGTCGCCAGGCTCAAGTCCTGCTCCCACATCAATCATCCCATCCATTAATGCCATTGACATATATGTTTGTTCATCATAAACCAATAATTCGCATCATAGACAGGGCAGAGAGGTTGCGAGCTGATCAGGTCATGGCTAACGGCGAAAAGCCACTTCAATGTTTCGCTGGTGGTTGAGGGGCATTGAGGGCGCAAGCAAAATGATTGGCAGAGAATAATGGCGCAGTGATTTTAATGCTTATGAATATAATAGTATTAAATGACATAATGTTAATTACTCTGCTGCTAGATCAAAGTGACGACCCAAAACTTCATGATGAATGATGTGATGAGGGGAAAAGTTAAATTCTAAGTGGCCTTAATTACTGATCAAGGGAATCAAGCTTAATGTATCTGTTATCCATTAGGCTTCCATCTTTTGCTTTGTGCGAGATTTTACAATGGACCCATTGACCTAGAAAGGAATGGGTCGGCTTTGTGCATTAAAAAAATGTTTGAGTGAAATCCAACCGTTTTAGAAGTAATTCTACAGATTTGAAGATAAATATGTGAAAAAAATTGTGCCCACTTACATAAAAATACATTTTAAAAGTGTTTTGAGGATCTCCCAACCCACTCTCTAAATATCAAATATGTACTAGAGAGGCTTTGATAACAGATCTTCGAGGTTCTTAAACTATATAGTGATACCAACGGAGTTATTAATTACTCTCCTGGTCAATATATAATATAAGACATTGGTTAAAAGAAAGTTATGATCCAAAATATAAGACGTTGTTAAGATGCTTAATGTGATTTTTTCCACTTTTATTACTATTAAATATAAGAGAGAGAAGAGAGGTAATAAAAATGTAACATTAAAAGCAACTTTTAACATTTTTATGGATAAAAAAGAAAATTTTATTATCTTAGGACATATTTAATGACTAAACTTTCATTTCTTGCTATGTGAGAAAAGTTAATCAATTTCTTATGTTATGGATAAGAGGGAATACTGGTTAATGTATCTATCAGTTTCATATCTTTGTTATATTTATTTACTATTTCTTCCCCCCTATAATATAAGAAGTTGATTAACTTTTCTCATATACCAAAACGAGAGTTTAGTCATTAAATGTGTGCCTAAAATGATATATATATTTTTTTCTATTTTACCCCTAAAGAAATCACAAAATTATTTTTAATGTTACACTTTTATTATCCTTCATCTCTCTCTTTTCTTTCTCATATTTAATATAGGCAAAAGTGATAAGATCACATTAATTATTTTAGCATGTATTTTGGAATGCAATTTTTTTTTAACCGACATCTTATATTATCGACTGGAGGGAGTAGTTATTACTTAAACTGCCAAGATGGATTGAATTCGATAACTGATTTTCAGAGACATTTCAAATTTGAAATTCATTATAAGTAAATTATAAAATTACGAAAATAACTAAACACATTAGACACTCGGCAACCTTTTTATTATAAGGAAATAATACACCTATCTATCTACGTTTTTTTGATTGTTTTTGTCTCTAAGCCAGACAAAAATGATCAATCATTCAAATCAGTAAATCAATACACCCACACACAAAACGCCGAGCATGAAGCGCCGTACCATTCAAAAGGCATTAGTCTTGAAATTTTCCCAGCTGCTCATACCCACTTCTAAAAAGCTAAATTTATTTGAATCGAAATAATAATGACACATATTAAATATTTAAAAATGTGGTATAGATTTTTGAATTCTGGAGAGAGAAGTGTTTTTTTTCCTCCTACTAGGCACACATATTTTCTTATTGAACATAATTTTGTTTAAGACACGGCGAGGCATTCAGACACCACTCCCAGTGGGCACAGATTTTGAATGCAAAGTTGAAGAATTACCTCAGGAGGGGAGAGGTTGTACAACTTGGATGCCAAAAAATGGGGCCCAAATAAAAGGTGCCCATTTGGATTGGGGCCCTCCTCATAAACAATCTCGGAGTCCATATTGGAATCCAACCTTCGTTGATACTGCCAAATGCCAAATGACATGTGTGACAATCTTTTGTAAACGAAGTAACTCAGTACAATGTTGATGCATGTTAATGCCAGTCGCAATTTGTACCAAAAAGGCAAAAGAATGGAGGGGTTTGGATAAAATCAAAATTATAATTTTAAAAATACTTTTACAATATATAAACTAAACACGTGGAGGAGCTGTCAAACACGCAAAAGGAGAAGTTGAAAACGTAACCAAAATCAACACTCGCTCTCAACCTCGCCTCGCCTTACCTTCACTCCCATGAAGTGGCAAAAACACAACCTAATCTATATTCTATTGCGGTGAGTGATCAAAGAGACAGAGATGGTGGGGGGGAAGGAGGTGACCTCGTGGATAAGAGAGACGGCGCTAAGGTCAGGAGAAGGCATGAAGGCTGCCACGAACACAGCAGCGGCAATCTTGTGGGGGAAGCGTTCCATGGCCACTGATATGCAGAGGCCACCAAAGCTGTGACCCACTAATATCACTCTCTCCTCTGCCTCCATGCGCTCCATCAACTCCATTAAAGGCTCCACATACTCTTCAAACGAACTCAGCTCCTGCACCTGCTTGGGGTGGACACCAGAAGCAGCCAGGTCCAGAGTCGTCACCTTGTGGCCTCCTGATTTCAGAAGAGGGACAACCTTGTACCAACACCATCCCCCATGGCATGATCCGTGAACCAACACAAAGTGCCTCTTCTTCCCCTTTTCCATTATTGCCACTTCTCCTTCTGCCTTCCTTCGCCTTCACCTCTGCTCTCATTATATAGAAGGACAGAAAGAATAATTATTAAACGTTTTACATAGTAGCAATTTTCCAGCTGCCCTGCCCGTCTTTACTAGCCATTGGTCAGCATGCCGTCACGTTTCTTTGGCTTCGACGGCATTCCTTCTTTTTCCATCTCGACTTTTATTACAGATATTCTCTCTCCTATGCAATTTTTTTGTCTTTTTTGTTGTTTTTCCCAGCTAGGGTAATTTATATCGTCCTTTCCCTCTCTCAATCGGCGCATCTTTACTTAGCTTGGTTGGTCTGAAAATACATGGGCATGACCCTAAAAATCCTGAAGAGTTCTGCTAAAACTGTACAAAAATCAAAATATCTGTTAGCGTGGTAATCTCTATTGTTTCGGTGATATTATTCTATCTATAATATTACTCCTATTCACTTTTTATAATAGATTTGATGTATCTTATAATTATAATGGAATCTCCTCAATCCTAGACTAAAATATGAGATAGTTAAGCGGTTTGCATCCCTTCTATACTATGAATTTACATTAGGCGCTCATCAGTTTTGATGAATACTCAATACTCATCAAATCTGAACTGTCTAGATCTGATCTGAACGGTCTATATTTATTTTTATTTTTTAAAAATAATTATTTTAATAGGTATAGGATAAAAAATAAAAATAATCTCTTAACTATAATTTTTTTTCTATTTTAAAATAATTATTTAATAATATTAAATCTAGACCGTTCAGATAGTCCAGATTGCTCATTAGATGATGAGCATTGGATGCTCATCCAATGAGGACCAATATACTATATATGTTTTTGGGGCTAAGGGGCTTTACCCATTTGAAGGCATAGAAGTTTTCACTAGCCTTTTGCTAGTCAAAACCCTTCATAAGTAACTCTTTCCATAAACATTGAGCTCCCAGTAAAAACACAAAAGTCTGATCTCAAAAGACTAACATGAAAAGCTCCTCAAATTTATAAATTACATCACATTTGTGAGACTCCCAATATGAGACTCGTAATAAGAAAATATTATATTTCAATAGGCCAATTGAAATGCTCGTAATATTTAATAAACTTGATAGTTTCTCGGATCTATACAAATTTAACTTAGTATATTATTCATTAATATTTTATTCTTCTATCCCATACAGTAACACCCCAGTCGCTCCAATGCGTGTCAGCTCGCCGGCTACTGGCATCAATGGCACAGCCATTCTTCACAATATTGCCACGTACTCTTTTGGGAAGGGACATACTAACAAATTACCGACATATCCAAGGGAATTTACCGAACAGCAAGTGCGAGTGGGCATTTGTAGCTGCCTCGTTGGGGTGCTCAAGCATTTAACCTTTGTTTGACAAATACCGGCAAAGCTTATCTCAAACCGTTGGTTTTGCTGGTTTTCACTTGCTTAAGGCCGGTTTGACAAGCTTTCTTTCACACTGGTTTACCCTCTACCCTAGAACAAAGTAGAAACCAATTCATCAGTTTTTTTTTTTTTTTATATGGGGAGGGGGGCGCTGAAATATCCGGTCCAGTCTTGGTTTTTGAACATTGTTTATCAGCATTTCCGCATCATCAACATATGTGCGCTAGTCTCGCCAATGAACTTGCAAGGGTTAGATCCTGCATATTAGAAGCAGTGAATTACTTTGACATCAAAGGATATGTAACTACAACGCTGAGGATTGAACTGATCAAATGACTTACCTCAGGTGGGGGGTTAATTGGTTAACTTGGAAAGCCAAGAGGTTAAATATCAATAGCATGGTGGTTGGAGTCTTGTTAGGCACGTCATCATGCATAAAAACTCTGTCCATGTAAGAGTCCGTGTGCTTAAGACACCTACAGAACTGTCCTCTTGAAGTCAGAAGAAATTCTGAGATACATCTCCGGTTGATCATGATTCAAGAACAGGCATGTAAACTGTGTCAGGGAGCTTGAATGCATGTCTTGCAGTTTCCCTGATCACAAGCTCCCTAGGCATCTGAACTGGCCAATTTGTTTAAGAACAATAAATTCATGCAAGGATCGTAAAGGTGACTGACGGAGAGCTCAGAACAGACTGACATGGATCAATAATTCACATACCATACATAGGTACCAGAAGCAGCCAAGTCCAGAGGCGAGGCTCAATGACCTCCATAAAAATTTAAATGACATCGTCCTCTGTGAGTATGCTCCCAATATCTTTCTCTTCTGTTCGTCGGCATCACCTCCCTCTTCATCTTTAGCATCAGTACCCTCCGATCAGGAAACTGATCAAATGTACACAGACTGTAAAGCAATGAACAGCATTTCTGCTATGGCATCTAAAATACACTCAAGCAGCCAACACCACTGTGGTGTAGTGGCACGCTGGTTGCCCTAGGGCATACCAGGTTGCAGCTTCGATCCACCCCGCAAGCATTAGCTTGCGGACTAAAAAAGATTGGGAAAAAAAAAAAACACTTGGCAGAAGAACAGGCCATTTTTACATCCACAAGCATTATAGTCACCATTAACAAGTCAGAAAACCAACCTTTCGCCATCACGATTTTGGGTTAGGATCAGTTTTATGTTGAAATCCTTCTTCCTTGCAGCATAGGTCTTGAAATTTCTTTAAACTGCAAGAAACAACCAAAGAGTAGTATCAATCTTTAGATGCACACATCATCTTTCTCCTAGCCTGATCCCTATGTTGTAAAAATATATCCAATGTTACGCACCATACCGTTTCAAGAGCACTTCAGGATTATATGGAAATAACTTCTTCTGATGAAGATTTCCAATAGAATCTTTCAATGATAGCAAACATTCTTTGGCAGGCTTGCATGGGTTTGTATATAAGGGATTAAAACCATATTCATTTTCTTGCTCGTAATTCTTCACAGGCAATAGGATATCATCCTTGCACTCCATTACAAAAGGTGCAACATCTGCCTCAACCTCTGAGTCATCTCCTTTTGTAACTCTCCTTTTCTTGCTCGATGATCGATTTAACGGTTCTCCAAATGATGTAAATCCCACAAATGACTGCCATGAATTACTTACCAGACTCAAGCACCTATCACGGAACATGTAGAAGATTAAGTGAGAACTTGTCCGGCAGAAAAAGTCAAAAAGCATGATGTCACATTGACGTGTCACCATTAACAAGGCCAAAGGTCAAAAGAAAAGAAAAG
The DNA here is from genome assembly GCF_004799145.2 of Neltuma alba. Classification (NCBI taxonomy): domain Eukaryota; kingdom Viridiplantae; phylum Streptophyta; class Magnoliopsida; order Fabales; family Fabaceae; genus Neltuma; species Neltuma alba. The sequence continues at coordinate 248,532 of NW_021636644.1, read as the reverse complement.
AAAACTACATCAAAACTCCAAGGACTGAGGAAAATCCCTTAACTAATAGTTGCCTTTTCCTTATAAAATTCACTTACCATGCACCCTGTGGATTTTGAACCTGAGCTCACCTACATAATGATCTTAAAGGCAAAAGTAATTCATTATACCTTCAAATTTGCACTTTCACCTCAAAATCAGGGGTTGAGATAAATGTTTGAAAAGTGTACATGGGCGACCAAAAGCAAATTCTCCTTCAATTATGCAACGCAAGAGCAAGGAAAAAATCATTAAACAATTATCCTAACCTTGCAACCATCATAAATCAAAACTAGACATGCTCAAATGATTTAGCAGGTTCCTCGTCATCACAACAAGATCTGATAATAGTTCCATGCACCCAACCAGCTCTCAAGCACAAATTCATTCATAATTAAGAATTTTTCCACCATATTAATAAATAGGCAAATGAAAAATACCTTAGAAGATATTTAGCACAGCTAATTCCTGTATCTTTTGAAATGAGGTAATCAAGAAGCACTTGATGGTCATAGTGAATCTGCAGACCAGCAAGCAATGCAAGAGATAATAAGACTATTTTGTCCACTCAAACAATTTGACACAATCAGCACTAGATTAATAGTAACTTGCCTCAGAGAGAAATAGATGGAATAGTTGCACAGGATTGAAAACATCCAACAGACAAAAGGGAAAATCTTTCTTTATGTCATGAAATGCAGTTTCCTTTTTGTCATACCTACATAAATCCAATAACTCATTAGAGGGGATTATTCATGCAGCAGTTCACATGAAAAGGATAAAGTTAAATATAATTGCTTACTGTTGTTGCAAACAAGATGTTGTGCCAAGCAATTGCAATAGCACTTCAAACAAAAGATCATCCTGTCATTTAAGTGAAGAGAGAAGAGTAAAATATACATGTAAAAAAAAAGGTTTAAAAAAAAAACATAAAATGAAAACTAATGTCAAAATGGTTGTGTAATTTTAAAGGAAAATGAGAAAGACTACAAGCTTTGATTGGTGTTCATGCTTGGTAAATAGCATGATCAACTGACATAACTTATCAGCACAAGCAGCGAAACTCCTGCCCTGTTGGATATAAACTTAAAATTTCGGATTCATGATCTTTATGTTAATCAAATATTCTACATGGACCCCCCAAAAATGTAATATAGTTATCTGGTATGGAACAAAATGTTCTTAGGGCAATCACCACATCAGACAAGCTTATAAACATTCTGTAAGTTTAGTACCAAGGGAATGACGAGACAAACCTCCCCAAGATATAGCTGGATGAATGAAGACATGAAGGTTACACATATCTCCAAGTATCTTTCATGATTTAAAGAGAACTCAGTTGGAAGATGTCCTTGGAGCCACTTGTAGAGCTCAAGCAATCCCTTCCTTCTACAGCAAAAATTAGGCTCTGAATCCGACTTATTGGCCAAGCAAGAGTTTAAACCTGAACAAATACAGCGGTCTGCAGGATCTCCCTTTTGAGAGATCAAACTGAAACAGCAATCCAGGAATAGGAATATAGCTTGCCTCTGTAAGTGGCGGGAATGTGTACCACTTACTTCTCCATCAGATAGACTCAACAAAAATGGAGAGCCTTCCAAACATTCATTTTGATCAGATTGAAACTGAGCTAATGGTTGCCACAAGAGTTCTTGAAAGTAATTATGAATGAGTTCCAGCCAAGAAAGAAGGATAGAACAATCCAGACATTTGTATAAACGAAGTCTGATCATTAGAATCTGCATAGTGTAGTAATTGGTTCATAAAAAGATAAAGGTTGAATCATGAAGTCATGACAGACGGGGGAAAAGCATTATGTCCTTAAAACCAGTCCTTGTAAAATTGTTCCTATTCTAAACCCAATAAAAGAGAACTATCTCGTCATGAAATTGAGCACTGAATCAATTGTTCTTTTCTTTTCACTGAAAATTTCCAGAAAATGATAAAATTATTATAAGTAAAAAGCAAATAAGGTTCACCGTGAAAAAACAATTTTTACCATGAATTGGGGAGGCATAAGGAGCAAGGTTAACATCCAGTGGGTCCCACCATCCCACTAAGGTGAAATTTGAAATTGAGATCAATAATTTTATCGAACTATGCAAGCACTAAAATTTACATCATCTTGTTTGCCCCACATCATGAGAAGAAATTTTCATAATAACTGCTGCTTGCCTGCTTGCACATAAATTTGAAGCGACAACAATGATTTATATCTGTATTTATTAAATAAGGGGAAAATATTCCCAGGTAGATGAGCCATACCAGCAGCTTGTGTTTGAAGTACTGAATGATGCATGATTCAGCACTGTCTCCTCTCTTGATGAGACACCACTCAAGAAGTCTGGGCACTAGGTTAACCACTGTGACAAGAAGCTGATGTTCGATTACAGAAGCACCTCCAGTTTCCACGAAATCATTTTGGTCTACCAAAGAACAGAGCAGCTGAAGAAATGTTCCAAGAAATTTGATTCTAGGCTCCATAGCACTGAAATTATCGACATTCAATGGATCCATATAAAAGCTTTTCTTGCTGCCATCAATCAAACAACCCTGAAACTGATGTAATAAATCCCAAGGAACCTTTGAAAGACAAGAACTGACAGAATCATAATACATTTTGACAAGTTCATCATCATAATCCTCCCTCAAATATTTAAATACAGCACGTAACACCTGGTTGATGCCAGCCACAGTAGACCAATCACATCTTTTCAGTTCATAAGGCCTAAATCTAACATCAGACGAATCAAGGTTGTTTTCGGCCCCAGATCTAGCAATTGCCACTTCCCAAAAACGGCACAATAATTGAATAAATTCATTCAAACAGTTTCCCTGCATAACATTAGTAGTTATGATGACGAAGCACAGTCAGAAATAAAAGGTTACCTAGATAGTCATTTTCGCATACCATTGTGAATAGGAACTTAGTAATCAAAGCAAGAGCCTTGACAGCAAGATGTTGGACAAATTGACTCTTGACAGTGAGCAAAATCGTCTGCCAGGAAAAGCAATACAAAATCAGAGGTAAAAAAACGAAAAGGCAAGTTTACCAGCAATATGGCCGGTATTATGCAGGTCAATTTCCAATGATCCCACAAGCAATCAACATTCAATAGCATCTGAATGAGCTGCTGATCACGATTCTCACCATGTTAGTCACAACATTAGACATACAATGATGGGCGGCAGAACGGCGGCTCAACCCACATAGGCTCTCTTCGTTTGGAACAGTTTTCACGACTGTTTCCTCTTCTTTAGAAACAGGTTCTTGCATCCGCAGCTGAATTTTTCTTAAGACCTAACAGGGATATAGTGAATGCTAAGGCATAAAGTTCGTTTGGTAACTTGCTAACGTAACAGTAAGTGGAGAACTGGCATGAAGTTCGTTTGGTAACTTGATAAGGTAACAGTTAGTGGAGAACTGAGAGAGATAAACCTGAGAAAGAGCAACCAGAACTTCCTTTTCCATCTCCTGCTCTTTGCAAATCAAAACTACCACATCTCGCTCCTGAACAACATTAAGCAGATTTAGCCAGTCAGTTATTGCGTGAAAGAAAAGAAAGATGAAACCTTAATGCTGGAGAACAGGGAACCAGACTATGTATGAACGAAAAGACTCATCGATCAGACGGCAGAGCCACAAGAGTTCACCAGAGGTAGACATTTCGAGACTCCACGAGCTGGAGAACCGGAGAGGCGTCGCGGCGAACACTTTGAAGTATATACGGCACTTGTTGTCGTCTTACACGCACAGCGCTGTCGTTTTGCTGAGATACGACTCTTTTTTTTTTTTTTTTTTTGGGGATCGCTTGGGATGTTCCGGACTTGGTAAGTGGCAACGTAACATACAAGTCTGAGTTATTTTTCCTAATTCGGCGGGTATTGTCTGCCGATGCCAGCGCCGTATGAAGCATATTCCCAAACAGCTCTCGTCCTCGTCCAAAGATGCAGAACCATAAGCTCATTGAAGAAGGCGCGTCAACTTCACGCCTTGATGTTAACCACCACCGACATAGGCTTGCAATCACCGTTTCTGTACAACAATATCATTTCCATCTATGCCCGATGTGGCTCACTCAGGGACTCCCAGCAGGTGTTCGACACAATGCCTCACAGGAATCTCGTTTCTTTCAACACGCTTATCGCGGGCTATTCTCGAGTGCCAAACAATGCGACTTTGGCCCTCAGACTTTATAACGAGATGGAAATCAGAGGCCTGAGGCCGAGCAGTTTGACTTTCACGAGCTTACTACAAGCGTCAGCATTGCTGGAAGATGGCTTGGTTGGTTCGTCACTTCATGCCCAAGCTGTGAGGCTTGGTTTACTCAATGAAATTTGCGTCCAAACATCTATGCTGAATATGTACTCAAGTTGCGGGGATATGTATTCCGCAGACTTGGTTTTCGAGGAGATCGCAGATAAAGATGATGTAGCTTGGAATTCTTTGATTGTGGGTAATTTGAAGAATGATAAGGTGCAAGAAAGTCTTCGTCTTTATAGTGAAATGTTGAGGATTGGTTTTACCCCTACAAAGGTTACATATTCTTTGATTTTGAATGCATGTAGCCAACTGAAAGATTATCAATCTGGGCGATCGATTCATGCCCATGTGATTGTTAGGAATGTCTCGGCTGATTTATATCTAGAAAACGCCCTGCTTGACATGTACTGCAATGCAGGTGATACAAATACGGCATATAGGATTTTTTGTAGAATGGAAAACCCAGACTTGGTTTCATGGAATTCAATGATGGCTGGATATTCAGAGAACAAGGACGGGAAGAAAGCCATGCATTTGTTTGTCCACTTGCAGGAAATGTGCTTTCTTAAGCCAGATGAGTACACTTATGCCGCCATTATTTCGGCAACTGGCGCATTCCCATATTCCAATTTTGGAAAACCTCTTCATGCTCTGGTTACCAAAGTAGGATTTGACAGAAGTGTGTTTGTAGGGAGTAATCTTTTGTCTACGTACTTCAAAAACAATGACACTGAAGCTGCTCAAAAAGCATTTTATTCAATCTCACAGAAGGACGCTGTTCTCTGGACGGAGATGATAACGGGTTATTCTAAAGTGGCTGATGCCAGAGGTGCAATTAGATGTTTTTCAGAAATGTATCATGGAGGGTACAAGGTCGACAATTATGTTCTCAGTGGAGTTTTGAGTGCATGTGCTGATCTTGCTATTTTAAGACAAGGCGAAATGATTCATTCCTATGCTGTTAAATTGGGCTATGATACGGACACTTCTGTTTCTGGGAGTCTGGTTGATATGTATGCCAAAAACGGCAGCCTTGAATGTGCACAAGTGGTTTTTTCCCAAGTTTCAAACCCAGATTTGGAGTGTTGGAACGCAATGCTTGGAGGATATAGTCGCCATGGAATGGTTGTGGAGGCATTGAAACTCCTCGAGGAGATTTTGGAACAGGGTCTGATTCCAAATCAAGTGACATTCTTGTCTCTATTGTCTGCTTGCAGCCACAGTAGATCGTTTGAGAAAGCGAAGATCATCTGGAATTATATGGTTAACGTCGGCTTGACTCCTGGGCCTAAGCACTACTCATGCATGGTAACCTTATTGAGTAGAGCAGCATTGCTGGAAGAAGCAGAAGAAATTATCAATAAATCTCCTTATGTTGAAGATAATCTGGAACTTTGGAGAACTCTGTTAAGCTCATGTGTCATGAATGGAAATTTGGAAGTGGGCATTCGTGCTGCCGATGAAGTGTCAAAACTGGATGCAGAACAAGGTCCAACACTAATCTTACTTTCTAATCTGTACGCTGCCGCCGGGAGATGGGCTGATGTTGCAGAAATAAGAAAGAAGTTGAAAGGGTTGATGCTGCAAAAGGAGCCGGGTCTGAGTTGGATTGACGCCAAACACGACATCTCCGTATTCTCTTCAGGAGATCGATCACACCCTAAGATCGTTGAGGTGCAAGCCGAATTGGATGGTCTAAGAATGAATATGGGCAGAACAGAAATTGATGACAGCGAGGCAGGGGAGAGCATGCTTCTCTAGCGTTTGCATGTATATAATACTTCCAATGGTAATGGTTAATGCTTAATATAACAGTTAATTAGCTAATTTGGAAAATTTAAAGAAAAATACTAAATTATTTAATTATAACATATGTTATATGATCTCTTTAAAATATTTATTTGTATCATTAGATTATATATCAATTTATAACTAAAACAAATTAGTTTTAGAAAATGATAAATATAAATACTTTAAAATAATTGAGTAACTTAATTTTTCCAAATTAATCAATTAAGTCTTATATTGAGAACTAGAACTAGTATTTTTTTTTTCTATGATAATGTTTTTTTCCTATCAAAAGAAAAGGAGCTCTGGATATGCATTTCATATGTTTGGTTCTTGTTTTTGTGATAATCATCTTTCAAGTGATTAACATGCGTTTACAGATAAAATGAATGAACTAATTGAATACAGTTAGGAGTTCGACGTACAAAGATCACGTATGCTTTTCCAATAATAAGTATGCCAATTGTGCGCATGAATTTTTAGCTGCACATGATTTTAAGTCTAGATCAATTACATTTTAAAAATTTATCCTCTTTTTAATTATCTGTGCATTCCAATATCATTCAAAAAAGTTGGAAATTCTGGAAGTTCGTTCATAATTTATTCCCTCTCCATATAAAAATTGCGTACAACATAATTTGTAAAATAATTCATCATTGCATTTCATATGCTTACATTTTACAGTGTCGTATAAATGTGTGGCTCTAAAATTAATCGCCAACGAGTAAACGTGATAATCTATCACTAAGGAAAACATTATCAGGTTCCACGCTTTGACACTTTCGGGTGAGTATGAGGCTCAAGATTTACAAGCTCTCGGAAATATGGACATCCAGGGTTAATTAACAGTGCCTGCTAGTCGTTCATGCAATATTGAAAACTTGAAATCTCCGTTAAATGCACGCAAAACAAACTGCCTACCAATTACACAGTACTACAATAGTTTAAAACAAATAAATCATATATCAAGCTCAAGCGGGAACCCAGGAAGAGCAAACTTGAGACTTTCAGAAAAACATGCTTCATGCCAGCAGTGCCAGCAAAACCAATTTTGTCAAGGCAGCTAATGAAATTCAGCTAAACTCAGGTTCACTATTTTTCTTAAGCACTACAAGGCCTAGTCAACAAGTCAGGTGTCCTGAAAAGCTGGGTAGTTAACGAAATGTGATTACAAAAAAATGATCTAGCGTATAACTGTCGATTGTGTTACAGGAAAACGAACCCAATAATACCTTGATGCAAATTGTTTCATGGAAGGACCTGATCGCAAGATGCACTGGTGTCCGTAATCCAGCATCGGCCCCTCAAGATCAATCCAGATTCAAATAAAGCACGGACCATGTCACCGATATTTTCAAGACTAAATGCATATATTTCTTCTGTACTAAAACAGTAGCCTGCCAATTTCATAAGATGACACTTATCATCTTCGAGTAGTTCTGGATTTTGGCCTTGATGATTTCTGCAAGAACATTATGGAGAAGCTCACTCAATATATGAATTCTAACAAGCCACCAATAAAAACATAAACAAAGAGGAAAGCGCAATGCTTAGTTCTATCAAATTGAGCAGGTAGGGTACTATGCAATAGGCTTTGTTATAAATTATAACTGTAATATAGTCTAAGCATAAGCCAAAAAGCCAGAAGTTCACTCACCGATGCCGCCCCAAAGCTTGCCCCTGATCCGGTTGCAGCACCTGAGGAACGAAATATAAGTAAAAATAGCCATATTTAAATTTATTTGACCCTCAACAATGAAATTCTATTTTCCGAGTTAACGTTTTTGTCCATACTCAACATTTAGAAGATCCTATACAAATCAACTCAAGAAGGTACCTGAAGCAAATGGACTCGAAAAGAGTGACCCTCCAGTACTCGTACCAAATGGTGAGGCAGAACTACTGAAAAGAGAGGGAGAGGAAGAAGGAGCAAATAAGGAAGATGAAGAACTAAACGCTGCAGCTTGGGGTGTAGCACTAGATGAACCAAACAAAGAGGGTGGTGGAGCAGAAGTCGTTGGTGTTGTAAACAAAGATGGGGTAGAGGAAGGTGGAACAGAAGATGGTGTGCTAAAAAGTGAAAGGCCACTTCCCGATGAAGATGACGTGGTTGCTGCAGATGTCTGTGTGGCAGTCAACGTCCCTTGAGTTCCTGAGCTGGAAAACAACCCAGCAACTTGTGTTGATGGTTGTGTATTTGCAGGCAAGTGTAGTGTTGGATGAACTCTTTTTGAGGCAGCTTCTTGTCTTGCTGTTTCTCGCCGATCAGCCTCTAAAAAGGGATCATTCACCTCCCCCCAACGACGTTGATCAGCTAGGTAAGCTGATTTCATAGATTCAATGTACTGATGAATACTTTCCGCCTAAGCAAGCATTTAACAACTTGTTAACCATAGAGGGAATATAACAAAATGGGATAGCTCTCTTTGATTTCCATACGATAATTTGATTGAAGCAAAGGAAGAATGAAACGTGCATTAGCTATAAAACTTTATCCAGAGTATACTTTAAATTTGTCCTCGGTTCACTAAAACAAGAGGAAAGCAGTAAATGACGCTGGGTATGGCATTCCCACATGGAGAATAAATTCATAACAACTACATATTTAGACAATCCATTGAATCTAGAACTCAAGAAGCAAGGGAACTCAAATGTTTAAGGACTCCAAGTTCATCGTCAGCACCAAAAATCTACGGATATAAAAGAGTAAATTACTCACACAGCCTAACATAAAGATAAATAATTGAGGTATACCTTTTAGCAAGCAAGATAAAAAATGGTGCCGGGAAGAAAAGGGAAAATCAAGAGGAAAGAAAGGAAGAAAACAATAGATAGTGAGTTTAGATTGAAATCATTTACATTATATTTTAAATATGATATAGGAACAGATAGAGTTGAATTCATGATATCCATGATCAACAGCAATATAATCATCTTTAAATAAAAAAATTGATTTAAAATTTTGTATTAGTCTATCTTTACCTTCGCAGCCACGTGAACAAAAAAGTCATGCACATTTGTCATGACTTTGGGAAGGGATTGCAACAGCGAGGATCTGTTATTAGAACCATTTTTCTCAGAGTCTAAAAGAAGCAGCTGCTCCAACTCTTCAATCCATTGACGGCATTCACCCAGATACTTCTCAAATCTTAAGACTGATTGCTGTAAAAAAGGTGATGGTTTCTTTGGAAGCCCGTAATAAAAATCAAAAACAGGCACTATCGTTGTAGTTGTTGGTTGGCTACTTGAACTAGGTGTTACAGTGGATCCAGGAGTCTGCAAAGGGGCTGTGGCACTTGAAGCACCCCCTCCACTGGGTTGAAGGAACCTTGGACGTAACATCATAAAAGAACGAATAGCAACCTCTGTGTTGCGTAACATATCCTTAACAACAGACATCAATTCGTGCAACAAAGTTTTCTGTCGTTCCATGGCAGTGCTGATTCCCCCAAGTTCCTACCAAACAACATAAAGAAACTGTCATTGTCTCTATCCATGTATAAACAATCATAAAATCAAGAAAAAGGGGACAACTAATTTTTCTAAAAGTTCATCAAGAAAAACAGTTTAGCAATACGTATAAAACAAACAGTTATAAAACACTGTGTACGAATGACTATATCATGAACAGGAAGAAAACTCAAATGCTCCTACATCTTTTGAAGACAGGCTTGCAAGTTTTCCCCGAAGCTTTAATATGGTTCATTTGATTTGTAGAATGGAATGAAGTGGAAAAGGAAATAGAGTGAAAAAAGTGACTTCTTAGATGAGAAATGTCGTATATGTCTTTAGATAAAAATTAATAGTAAAAAGAAATAGATGTTACTAAGTAGTTATTAAAGGGATATAAATAGATATTTCATATCTTGATTGTCATGCTATGGAAAAGTGCTAACCAAACGGTTGCTAAGAGTTGTACCATCTATTGTGTCTAACATTGTTTATGCAGCTGCTAGCTGCTCTACAATTGATTTAGATGACCGAAAAATTACATCAAAATCTCTAAAATCTCTTCCAGTTACTAAGTTATACGCTCAAAGAACTACCACAATTTAACAAGCACAATGAACAAAGCAAACACACATGTCAAGTACCAATTAACTTAGCAACTACTTTTTCCAGTTTTCTGGAGTGAAAAAAAAAACAAAAAAAATCATTTATTTGAAGCACAAAAGACCATGGCGAGGCAAAAACGATGTAAAACGGAGCACGAAAGATAAACGAGTACCTGAACGATGTGGCTCGCATCAAGCTCAAACCCTTCGTTTGAAATTGAAGAATCATAGAGACGACCACACTGATCCAGTCTCTGGCTCTCATCCCTATACTCCAATATCCGCTCCCTGCGTAACAAATGGACAACTAAGCAAAACTGCATGCTAACGAATTTAACATTTTTACGTAAAAAAGAAAAAAAGAAAAAGGGCTGAATTTCTGTGGATTTTTATAAAATCCATGCTTAATATATCATTAACACCGAAGATTACATATTTCCTTCAGAGGCAACTCGTGAGCAGCTATAAGATTAAAATACAATAGCGCAGTAAAGCAGATGATGTTAGAATTGCTAATGTTTCAGCTACCGAGATCCTTGGATAAATTTCACACTTCTGCGGATGCGTGCTGCGGATATAATTAAACTTGATCTAAGCAGGCATCAAATTCCTTCAGAACTAAAGCAAATATGACAATTGAGAAAACCACAACTTGTTTTCTTCCTTCACATTTTAGCGGGAGCTTAAACTTTTGAGAAACCAACAATTGTTAACGTACTCGATCTGAAGCAGAACCTTCTGAGAATCAGGATGAAGATCTGCCCACTTGGTACTATAATTAGCAGGAGTTTTATCGGCAGTGAAGAGAAACAGTTGCTGCTGCTGTTGTTGCGGCTGCGGCTGCTGTTGGAGCTGCAATTGCGGTTGCTGCTGCGGCTGCTGTGGATGGAACAAACTACTCTGCTGTTGCTGCTGCGGGGGCTGAAACAGCGGTTGTTGCTGTGGCGTCGAGAAAAGAGAAAATGACATTATGTTATCTGCTTTCAGAAGGGGTCGTATCTGGTTAGCCGAAGGTCCTTCTTTAAGATTTGAAATCGAAACGAAGAAAACCCCGCTTTAAACCCTAGAGAGAAGGATTCCGGCCTTGAAGGCAAAACACCCGCGAGCCTCCTTTATGAAACTGTAATCGCCAGGGTGCATCAGATACTAATTGCTAATTATTGTTTATGTTCATCGATAATAATAGAGCGTCAGATCACCCTGCCCGGAATTTTTAGAGAAAGGGTCGTGGATAAATTTTTATTGGACTAAATTAATTTTATGGTTTTCAAGAGAATACCACTGGTACGGTCGCGCCTTTCTCTGGTTTATGTTTGTGCTTTTTTCTTGAGCTCTAACATGAGTTATCCTTTAGAAATGTAAAATCGAACAAGTAACTTTTCCTTGAAAAATAGATTAATAAAAACGTTTATAATAAATAATGTGCAATATTTTTGACATTTCAGGGAAAAGATTTGACAATTAGTAGTAACTTGTAAGAAAATTAAAAAATTGTTTAAATTTAAAAGGAGTGTAGTAGTCAACTTATTATTACTATATCGGTCCTTAATATAAAATTTTATTTGATTTTTATTTTGGTCCTAAATGTAAAACCCCAATTCATTTTGCTTATCATATTTATATATTTTTTTTCAAGATAGTCCTTCTAACAATGATAATTCTAGTCAACACACTTAATTAGCAAGGATATTTTACGAAAAATAACACATATTTATTACAAATAACTAACTTAACTCATTTTCTTAATCTCTTCAAATTAGTCAACTAGCTCTTATAATTAAGATAAGAGGTACTACTAACTTTTATCTCTTTTTAAATTACAGAGCCATTAAAATTCTTTTTCTCTTTTTTTTTTTGGGTCAAAGATCCATTAAAATTTATTCATCCCCTCCATCTAATCAATGCAAACGAGGGAAACAGTAAAACCTTTTTCCAATAAAATTCTCCTTATTCTATTCTTTCAGAACTAAACACATCCTATATGTAAAATAAGACACGCTATTCATAATTTATAAATAATGTTACTATATATATAAATACATATAAATTAACCTATGCCTCGAACCACCTCAATATCGTAATAATTTTGTTTATTTGAAGGAACTAATTAAGAGGTTTTTTTTTTTGGGTGAAATAGGAGGTTATTTTTTGTCCTAAGTGTGTCTTGATCCATTTTATTTATCATTTTATCAAACAAACTTATGTAACTCATAAACAAAATATACAATCTTATTAATTACTAGAGTGTTTTGAAGGGGTTATATTAAATTTGTTCGTATTAAATGATTTATTTAATTGTTAATATATCTAAATGAATCAAGTTATATTAAAAATTAGTGTTTGCAAGCGTACACGATACCAGAAAAAATTTATGCTGCGCATGAAAGCCGGTATATATTGATAATTTAGGTGGAGAGTGCAAGATAAGCGCTGTCTAAGAGACTGGGGATTTTTGGCCAAAAAAAAAGAGACTGGGGTTTGAAAATCACAAGGTCGCTGTTCAAGTACTAGCAACTAATTATTGGATCACTGCAGAGTGCAGGTCAAGTTGCAAGGAGAGGATATTGTACGTTGATGATTTGATTGCGAGCTTTAAAAGATCAAACCTGGTCGTTGAACTAAACACCCCCTCTACATGTGCACTGCGTAACGTAACCTTCTTCATCCTTGGCTTCAAAGGCAGATAACTCTGGTCAAATTAGACCAGTTTGGGTTGAACTAATTTTTCTTTTTTTAAAAAAATTAGGTCAACAAAATAAGTTGCTTATATAGTTGAGTTCAGGTTTCAAAGCAAATATTTTTGAAAATTAAATTATATATTTCCAGTTGAGATAAAACTTTGGTTTCACGTACTTTTTTATGAAAGACAGAATGACATAAAGGATAAATATTGTTACATCCCCACTGTATTAGATAATATTATCTCACAGACTTGTAGTGAGATATCAACTTGTACATTAATTTCAATCCACAACAGGTCCATTGCTTGATTTAAATAGTACTAGCTAGGGAAATGATTGCATGCAATAATAAAAGAAGACAAAATTGTAAAACGGCAGGACATATATGCTTGGAGAAACAAGAAAGACAAAAGCATGACAGAAAAATGAAGGGGAAATTAATGAATGGGCGTTGGGGGAACAATGACACTAAAGGTCACGAAGCTGGCGAAGATTCATGGGAGAAATGAATCTGGTGTCTCCGTCGACCAGCTGACCGGCGAGGATCAAGTTGGCAGCCTCACTTGGATGGTATGGATCCCAGAACACATGCTTGTCCCTGTCCGTGCACAAGCTTGACGTCGGCCCACATGGAATTATCCCTGCGTACTGCCCTCCATTTCCACAGCATGCTACACTCGCTGTTCTAAATCCTGCCATCATTATCATCATCATCATCGTCATATATAACTTGTTGATTCATCATTACTATTATATTTTGGCCTTTCACTTCTAAATCCGAGAAGAGAGATTTCATTCTTACCGTATTTCTCATAATTCTGGATGAGTTCCATCACTAGATCGTACACATTGGCAAGCACAAACGTGGCTCCGGGGAGGTTGTCATTTAGTTCGGCAAGCAAATCCTTTAATCGAGCATTGTATTGAACTGCAAGCTTTTCTGCCAAATCCACACACTCATTTTCACCCAGCCGATTTATGGTCTTCTGGTAAGGTATGCACCCAATCGGACCAACGTTGGCCACCACAAATTTCCGAGCATCCAGCTTGTAAAGTCTCTGTCAAATTTATACATTTAACCGGGTTTGGTTAATATATATACATGCATGTGTGCGTATGATGCAATTTGATCAGAGTCTAAGTTAATATGCGCATACAGTGAGTTGAGCTCTGAAGTGATTAATCATATCATCGACGAAAGCATCTGGGCTCTCATTAATTCTTGCTCCAATGGAGACGAATGGGAGAAGGTAATTGTTGAGAAAATCATTTGATCCAACTGTGATGGAGAACATGGATTCCTTCATTATGAAATCTCTTGCCCTTGATTTTCCCAGCAATTTATCTATCTCTTTCCTCGTGATGTTAAAGTAGTCCACCTGAATATCCATTCCCAATCTATTCACCTGGAAAATCAAAGTACGTTTACGTTTAGCCACACGACATGGAATAGTATTCATTATGTATTGCTTTTAGACTTGAAGAGCCCATATCATTTAAGTACTCACAAATATTCCTCCTGTTGCATTCAGAATCCCTCCTCCTCCAGAAGCATAATTCACTCCAGATAGTATAGCTTTGCCAGTTGCATTGGGGGCCAAAAATGGCACAGCATAATTTGATTGCCCCAGTTTCTCTCCTGAAAGTTAAAGAAACCAAATGAAGAGTTCAGAAAGCAGCAGAATACAAACATATATGGCTAGATAAGTAATATATAAGAGAGAGAAATTAATTACCAACAATATCAGCAATGGTTCGTCCGTTGGTGAAGCGGCCGGTGGGATTTCCTCCGGAGGCCTTAAAATCAATTCCATTGGGCGTCATGTTTGCCCTGGACAGAGTTGACAGATAGTTGTTGTTTCCAGCGTCCACCAGGGAGTCCCCAAATATGAAAGAAGCTCCTAAACTATCATTCTTGGCAGCGTCTCCACGATAGCTCAGATTCACAACTAGAACTAGAAACACGACAATCTTGTAATAAAATGTCATCCTGGCCATGCCCTTCGTGCTCCGCAACTTCCTCCTAAATTAAAAAGATCACGAATGCACCAATGCAAGAGCTCAAAACCGATGGAGATACTTATAGTATGAGGAGCCTGCTGTTTTTTTTTTTTTTTAATTGATTATTTTTTCTTCCACGAGAGAAAACTTTATTAATGAGCTAATTGCTTACACTGATTTCCAATTGGTTTGACCTTTTTATAACAATTTTAAAGAAGTGGACAATCTGATAACAAGTGTTCAGGGGGTAGGTCATCAACATATATGCCCAGATTTCTCAATCCTCAACGTGCTGGAGTCTTGGGGATTTTGCTTTTGCTGATGAGCTAGCTCATCGATCTCCACCTCAATGTCAAACAGAGAGCCTTAACTTTATTGATAGTGACGTATTTTAACTACGCGGCGCTGCGGAAGAATATACTGCGCAAGTTTAGGTATTGTTTGGTGAATAATGCGTAGTTTGCGTTGTGTGATGATTCCCATTGGCCACAAATATTGCATGTGTTCGTTTCATCCTATAAATGATGTCATCATCCATCTGAATCCAACGATCAAAGGAAGAGGATTTGGTCAAAATGGCGGAAGTATATTCAACTAAAGGAAAATGTGACCTTTTGGTCGATGTCATAAAACATGCATCGGCATAAATCAATGAAGGAATTAGATTCATCCAGATGATCTTTCGAAGTTGTACGGGCCCTCTGATTAAGCCCAGCCCATACTCACTAAACAGCGTCAAGACCAATTTCATGGTAAACGGGCAGATCAGTGCTCTCTGGCCTAATCTGGATCCATCATGACGCCCAAAAGAGTGGGAAAGTAAGCTTTTATTTTTGTGTTTAAAATATAATATTTTATAACAAAATATATGAAGTCAGAATAAATACTAACTCCGATCCTAAATATAAAAGTCAGTTGATTAATCTGAGTAAATTAAAAAAATAAATTAAGTTAGTTGTTTGTTATAAATATGTGTTATCTTTTCTAAAATATCCTTACTAATCAAGTTCATTGGCTAGAATTACTATTATTAGAAAGACTATCTTTAAAAAAAAAGAATAAATATAAGAAACAAAGTGAATTGAGATCTTATATTTAGGATCAAAATAAAAATTAAATGAGATATTATATTAAGGATTGGAGGTAGTAATTAAAAATAACTAGTCCAAGAAAATGGTTTCATTTGTAAGAATGAAACTCATACTTAACAATGCCTCTTTAATTTTTTTTTCCTTTTCTTTTCTACGTCTCAATTCAAGTATAAATATGATATTGTTTTGAAGTTTAAAAAAATGATGTAAAAAATTACAAAACATATAAATTATAAAATTTATAAAGAAAAATACCAACAGTGGCACAGTGCATCTCCCGTAATGAGTCAACTTTATATATAAATATATAATTATATATATTCCAATATTTTTCCAGAACTTTATTTTTATTTTACAGTTGATCCCATATTTTAAAGAATTCAATGTGTGCAGTGTTTACAGTTGGCAAAACAAAATGTCAGTGTTTGTAGTGCTATCAATGCAGGACAAATATGGATTTGACTATTTAATTAATGAATTATGGCCAAAAGCAAAAAATATTTAAGTATAAAGTTCCCTTTTTACCCACGCACGGATGACAGACCCACACGGAGAAAACGCCGACCCACGTAGCGCAGTGGCGCGCTTCGCCGTCAACGTCATTCCAAATTCAAAATCTAGGTTGACCGTTTGAGATTTAAAAATCAAAATCGGGGAACAGAAATAAGGGCAAAAATGGCCGCTTCAGTGAAATCCAGTCCCAATACTCCCCAGTTCGGCAGCAATGATCGAACCCCAACGATCGAGACTCAAAAAATGTCTCAATACGAGCAGTCCAGAGAGCAAAGAATCAGAGAAAACCGAGAGAGATTGGAAAAGCTAGGTATTGCAGATCTTTCCCTCAAGCTCAAGGCCCAGACATCTCAACGGCGCACCCGATTAGACCCGTCGCACTGTAAATCCCCTCAGCGAGCATCTGCTCCGAAGCCATCCGGACCTCTTCGCCGCTCTTCCAGGTTATCCTATCAAGACTCTCTTGTGTTTTACTGTTCTGACTTTACTCCTGAATTTGCTTATGATTTCTGTAGGAAATCAGCTAGCGGAAGCGAGTCATAGAAATGCGATTTTTATTTTTTATTTTTTCGGTCTGTACAAAGTATTAAAAAATAAATTGATGCTTAACCGGGTGGATACTCAGGCTTCACCTTGCTTTCTTGCCATCGGACATCGGCAAACAAACACCTCAACTTTGATATTACTTTCATCCCTAACACATTTGATAGTCAGCTGGACGAAATGCACTAAATCTTCATAACTGCGTAGTTTGTGGTTGTGCTGATGCAGTGTTATCCTGAAAATATACGGATTAATGATCAAATTTAGTAGCCGTTCTCTCTTACACATTAGCATCACCTTTTCCCTTTATTTCCTCCTCCTCATTATGATTTTTATTGTCTCTAGATTGCAGAACGTGATACCAGTGAGTTACTCAGAGGTGCACCCAAAGAATGATGAATCTCTGGAAAATGGAAAGTTTGTGACAGATCCAGATTCAAAGCCAGAAATTTACACCGAAGAACACGAGAAGCTGCTCGGTAACACGGAGAAGCCCTGGACATTGTTCGTGGATGGGTATGGGAAGGATGGGAAACGAATTTATGATTCCATCAACGGGAAAACTTGCCATCAGTGCAGGTTAGCTCTAGGCTTTTTAACCAGAGGAAGAGGAGGGAATGATTACCGTGGGATCTTTAATAATGTTATCTTGAGTTGAATCGTCTGCCTTGATGTTGTGTTTACTGATTGTTAAATTCTTTTTTCAAAAAAATGTTTTGATTTAGTCCATACGTGATTGCCCGCCACTTCACCGACAAGTGGTTGATGGGCCTGCCACCTTTGTCCTGGCCAACGTGACAGCCAATTCGACAATAAGTTCTTCGAAAAACCAAGACCCAAAATGTGGCCTTTTAGGCTGGGAGAGGAGATTTCAGCTAGCTGTGCAACTTCTAGTTTAATTGATGTTTCAATTCCCTTTCATTTCACACTTTTTCTTTGAACTTTGTTACTAGATGTAAATACTTTATTTTGCAGGCAAAAAACCCTGGGCTATCGTACCCAGTGTAGCCAATGCAACATGGTCCAGGGGCAATTTTGTGGAGATTGCTTGTACATGAGGTATGCGTTCAACAAGCTTTTCTCTCTCATTCATTATTCGCCACGCATCCTGCAGTCAATGGTGATGTTATCCATTTATTGTTTGAACTCTGAAATCTTTCTTCAGTCAGCATAAGTGTATAACTATTTGACCCACCCAATCAATTCAATTTCTCGGGCATGTAAATTCAGCACATAATTAGAACCATATTGAGTGAGATAATATACATATTGCCATCCACTAATGTTGATTTAAAATAATCGACCCAGCAATTTACGATCCACCATGAGTTTTGTTGTAGGTATGGGGAGCATGTACTTGAAGCCCTGCAGAATCCAAGTTGGATATGTCCTGTTTGTCGTGGAATTTGCAACTGCAGTTTATGCCGTCAAGCCAAAGGATGGCCCCCCACTGGCTATCTTTATAGGAAGGTTACCCCTCTAAGTACTGACTGGATGCAAGCTTTGTTTCATCTATTATGTCCAGTTCTAGTTTTGCCTTAATTGTTGCATTCTCCATATATAAGGTATCGGCATTGGGCTACAAATCAGTTGCACACTTTCTCATTCAAACCCGTCGCGGTGGTGCAAATGTGGAGAAAGATGCAGATGATTCCGTCCCAGTTTCAGCAGAGAAGTCACCACCCGTTTCAGACGTAGGAGGGTTATCTAATGAGTCTCTTGAGGTCAATGAAAATAGTTGTGTTGGCTCATTGAAACCTCAATCTGAAGATGATGGAGGTCAAGTTTCTGCTAAGAGATCATTGCTTTTTTCTGATGTGCAAGATCAGCATGACAAGGGTGAATGCTTGGATACTGTGAAACATCAATCGGGAAATGATAGAGGACAAGTTTCAGCAAAGAGATCATTGCCTTTTTCTGATGTGCAGGATCAGGATGGAAAGGTTGCCTGCTTGGATTCAGTGATCGCAAGTGCTTCTTCTACCGAAGTGAAAGACTGTATTGCTAGAAGACTTAGGCCCAGGGTTCAAAGATCGTGAATTTGGAGGGACCCTTTTTCTTTGTTCGCTAAACTAGGGTTATTTTGGAAATTAAGTACGCTTAATTTCCAAGAAATGGGGCACATTTTTGTGGTTTTATCGCCAAACTTGGTCGATACGGAAGTGTACCATCTCTTTTGTGGATTGGAAATTAAGTGCACTTAATTTCCAAGAAATGGGGCACATTTTTGTGGTTTTATCGCCAAACTTGGTCGATATGGAAGTGTACCATTTCTTTTGTTGAATTAGAAGGGTTATCTTTCTGTGATTAGCTCAACTTTCTCTCCCCATGTATATGTTGAAGACGAATCAGGAACAAAATGGAAGATGATTCTCAGTTGTTCATTAACCTTAAGCTCCTGTCTAGTAGCTTCTTTTTTTTTTTTTTTAAGGCATCTACAAGGTACCTTTTTTCCCGTTTTGTGACAAGTGATGACTTGAAGAAAGACGCGAAAGCCAAACAAGTGAAACAGAACACAGTTGGAGGCATGCCAAAAGCCACAAAACGATGGGCCTGCCAAATTGAAAAATCCAAACAAGCAATGCTTACGATTGGTGTATGAGAGAGGGAAGAATATAGCCAAGAATGGCACACATAGCTAGGTTTGGTTGATAGAATGGTGCAAGGTGCCATTCCTATATAATCACTTTGAATAGATTAATGAAGAGATGGAATGTAACTAATCATCTTGACTGCAAAGACAAAAGCCAAATTACCCCTTAAACTACTCCAACTTTGCCATGCCCTCTATCTAAATCCTTCTGTTGGCTCTCAATATTTTTTCACACCGAGGGTCCTCCCAGTTCTAGTGGAAACTATTTAACCCTAGTGTGAGACAAATAACAAATAAAAAAAAAAAAAGAGGTTTGAGACTTTTCCCCCCCGAAAGACTAAGGATATTTTAGTCTTTTGACTATACTCGTCTCAATTTCTTTTTAATTTTTATCATATCATATATTATTTAGAAAATAAATGATTTTCTCTCTTATGCATGCCAAGCATAATTGTTTGATATCCATCTCCATTCATTCCCCCTCTTTATTCTACTTTCCATTTTTTTGGTATTGCAGAAAATAGAAGAAATTGATATGAATGACCAAAGTATATTTAATTTTGCATTATCTTATAAAAAAAATAGTTCTTGAAATTGTAATTAACTTTTGTTAAAGTCTTTATTCTTATCAAAGATCATTTTCTTATCAACAGTAGCATCAATATATATTACTATTACGTTGGATACACATCATCTCTAAAAGTTCATCTAGCATGAAAGAAATGAAAAGGAGGGGAGGAGAGGGAGAATTTTGAAGAGCTAGATTTAAAAAAATGATGAAATAGGGTTAAAAGCTTATAATTAATTTTTATTACTCCTTTGTTTTATATTTTTTCTTTATTAAAAATTTATAACCTCCTTTTTTCAATTTTTTACATCTAGCTTATGAAAATTTTTCCTCCCTTCCTTTTTCTCCATTTTCCTCGTATCAAACATAGGGTAAGGATTTTGATCAAAATTGACAATAATATTAAGAATTGGTTCCTTAATAAAAATCTAGAAAGACTTTGATTCAAGGCAACCACGACCGTTAAAAAAAAAGAAGTATTTTTCATAAAAATAAAAAATATGGCTGACAGCGTGTAAATGGGCGGTGACCCGCCCTGGCCCTGGCCCTGGCCCTGTTTGAAGCTATTCAATATCGTTTTGAGTCACTGGAACAGACAACCAACGGGATCACGGGAATTTGGGGACAATCCATATGAAAAGGCCCAATAACTGTATAGTGATCCATCGACACATATGTTAACTTGCAGTGACCACAAGCAGTAGCACTACCTACCGAAGACAACACGCACCTGTTCCCCCACCTCACCTACCTTGGGATTTCATTGCTTTCAATATTCTCCCTTTAGACACCCTTTGTTTCCAAGCTACATGAAAATTACTAGTATCAATAACAAATTACCAACTAATTGGTCTTACCAAATTTTGATAGTCTCGTGCAGTAAAAGTATAGTTTCCAATAATGTGAAAAATTCTTTTCACTTAGCTGACAATAACCGTCTATTCATTAAAAAAAATACCGCCAACAACAATGAACAGTTCATCGGTGTAGAGAAACAGAAGGGTTCACTTTATTGAGACCATTGAACATCATGCAAAAGCCGAACGAGCAGAATAATTTTGAAAAAAAAAAAAAAGGAAGAGAGAAAGAAAAGGGGGGGTATGATAACGAGATAAAGAACATCCTCATCTCATGATTTTGAATTGTCAAATGAAGTTGGTCCTTTGGAGAAAGCTGAGATTGTGGTCTAAAGCGCATTATTATAGCTTTTGTGCGAACATGGACAACACAAATATGCAATAAGTGATGCCCTGCCTTGAGTGGGTGAGGTCCCCATTGATGGATCCTCCATTGAGGCAAAGTCATTTTCTTTTTCATTCTCAAGTCTCGGACACATCTCCAGAACCCCTTTTTCTAAATTCATTTTCTATTAATTCCTCTCTCCATCTTTCACCAGTGGGGTTGTGTGTTGTCGGATGGCGTGTTGTGTGTTGTGCCTATTGGCCATTGACATGCTTGATGCTTCCACACCAAAAAGAGTAACAAGTTCTTTCTTCTTCTTATTTTTCAACGTGATTATCTAACTGAGTTATATTTAAATGTCATTATGCTTAATTGAGAGTAACTATCTTGAAGGTATTTTTCACATTTATACGAACTCTAACTCGAGATCCCGACTGAAGCGGTTAAAACTCCTTCAACTAAACAACTGCTGGTAATAAGTAAGAAGCTCTTTCTCAGTCTCTTTCACCTTTACCTTGGTTGCTTCCAAATGATTTTCCATTTCATGTGGTTCGGTTGTGAAGATGATCAGTGCCCCTTGATGTGGTTTTGACTGGAGGGTAATTTTGTTATCGCTTCATGTTGGTTGACTGGTCATGAGATGATGAGCCTATACCATATGATTTCAATTATTGTCTTTAAACTTCTGCACGTGCTGTCCATTTCCACTAAACATAATTAAAAAACCCCACTTTTATATCAAGCCCAACAAATAAAATAATACTATCTCATATCCTTAATATAACAATTTATTTAACTTCTATTTTAGTTATAAATATAAAACTCCAATTCATTTTGTCTCTCATATTTTTTTTTTAAGATAGTCTTTGTAATAATGATGGTTCTAGTCAATATACTTGGTTAGTAAAGATATTTTATGAAAGTAATATCTATTTATTACAAATAACTAATTAACTTAATTAGTTTTTTTAATTTACTCAAACTAGTCACTTAATTCTTATATTAAGTATGAGAGATAGTACAAAATAAAAAGCTTTATCTTGCTTTTCCTCGTAAATGCCTCGTTATATTCTTTCATTATTAAACATGGGGAAGTAGTCTGGCATGTATAGAGTACAGACTCTTGATCCTTGAAGTGTCACGAGTGGAGCTAAAAGACTTGAATGTCGAAGTAGTTTTTTATCAAGTGAAAAAAAGAAGAAGAAGACAGTGACCGAATAAACAAAGCAGAGCTTATGTCTGATGTTTGAAGCTGCCCTGGTCAACTGTTTATCAAATATTAAAGCATTCTCTTATAAACACTATGTTTCGTTTTCATAATACAAACTACATATCAAGTTGACAGGTTATATGCATATCTTTAATAATAGAAACAACAGATCATCGACTTATTCGGAGATGAAAACTACGCACGAGTCGTGGAAAAAATAAATTAGCAAAGTCAAAGGGGGAGAGCTGGCTGAAAATGCAAACAGTCAAAGGACGGAAATATGGTACTTTAATTATGAAGGGTCCTTGATTTGAATCAAGATTTTGTAATCTGTAGGACACAATACATCTTAAACTAATTGGCGAAATTCAATCGTAGCGTGATAAAATAAATAGGCAGAAGAATTATGAGAAAAAAAATTGTATAATTGATTTGCAGCGTATAAATAATAAAACGATGGACTTGAATGGGTGAAGAGGGGTGGAGAATACGGGGAGAAAACTAGAATTTTCAGTGTGCCTGCTTTTGACAAAGGAAAAGAACAAACACCAGTCCACCTACTCGCCCTTTCGCCATTAGTCAAATTGTTCCATGGAAAACGAATAATGATGTCAATAAAGTTAAAAGCAGACGGGGAAAAAAAATCTGTAATGTCGTAACTGCTTTTTCTCTTTTCCTGGCCACTTAGCTTCTAGGGTTTTGTGCCTGCCCATTCATACAATGGAATCCTAGATTTGGAGTTACGAAAGCAGTATCTTTTGCCGCCTTTGGCAGTTCCTAATTTAGATTCCTTTTGTTTGTGCATGCAAATTCTATCGGTACTGGTATTTGGTATGTTTACGTTCCAGTAAGTTCTAACTATGGTACAAGTTTTTTGATTTGTTGGAGATATATTTGCAAGTTGAGTTGATCTGAGGATGGATTCAATTACAGTTGTATCTCTCACGTGTTCAAACCGTTATTAACTAAACAGTACTGCACATTATAAATGTTACTTTTCTGATTCTAAATATAAGACTCTTTTCAAAATATAATTTATACTATGAAATAAGTAGTATATTTGACGATGATTGTATTATTACATGCAACTCATAATTTGGAGGTTAACGTTGTAGTCACATGATGAAATGATGTGGGAGAAGGTATAATGGAGGGAGATGCCATTAATACTGAGCTGTTCAAAGTGGGTTCGGCCCTCTCGAGGAATCATTGCATTCTTACAGATAAGCGTGTTTTTACTTTTTTATGCAGGGAGTGAAGACAGAGGCTCGTTCAATGAGTGGCTTTGCTTTTTGCCATGGACGCAAAAAGCAGCCACAAACCGCCACAAACCAGATAAAGGCTTCTAACTTTTCCATTAATCCTATTCTTTTCTTCCTCGGCATTCTTATCTTATTCTATCGGGATTTTTATTTCCAGTAAGCACCCCTCTCGGGTCTCCCCTAGGCAGTAGCCTGCCCCTTTGATTTAGATCTTGTACAGTGGTGAGTAAAATGTTGAGAGAACTACTGTGAAATCTCACATCAGAGAAATAATTATTAAAAGATCTTAATAATAACCTCAACAGTTTATAATAACAAGTCTTATAGTGAAGAATGACAATCTTTAAAATTTGTTTTTCAATTATTTTTCTTATTTAAGACTTCATTGTAATTCTTTCTAAAATCTTTTGCCCTCTTCTCTCATATCTATCGAGCTGTGTGGGCCTAAAGCCTTACTCTGGGATGGACATTTTCTAAACCATTTCCTCTAGTTTTATACATAAACTTTATTTTTTGGAAAAAAGTCTGGTTTAAAATATAAGCTTTATTTTTTAGTTTGTTTAAGTATTTATTACTTTTTTTTTCCCTATTTTGCTTTTAATTGGTTGCATTTAGTACTTTCTCTCTTTTTTATTAATATTATCATCATATATTCTTTTTTATTATTTTTTTCATTTATTGTCTCTTATTTACTTTCTTAGTAAATAGGGACAAACTTAGATGAAATAATATTTCTAACATATTTATTATTTTTAGCTAATTTTAATTGTTAGTTTATTAAACGTAATTCAGTTATTTAAAATATTATTTTGTGGAGGCAAATGGTAAAAGACTGGCTAGCATTGCAGTTTGTGTGTGGGGAAAGGATCAACCGCACCACCTAACCTAATTAAATATGGATGTCCTGATTAACTTCCAATAATATTTCCTGTGTCCTTCTCGATTACTAATCCCCACAGTATTACAATTTATAAGGCTTTTTGAAGCAAACTATGAACATTAATGGACCTTACTAAATACATTTAAACTTTTTATAAGAGAAAAGTTTATATGAGTTGGATTCTGAAAGCTCATCAGTCTCAGAGTTTAAAGAGCACTTGCTAAAGTATTTATAGATTGCCTATCAATAAGATTTTTAAATCCATGATTTTTATAGTGAAACCATTATTATGGGACAAAACTAAAAGATCATTGAAGCTCAAGACATTAGTGATGGGGACATTTGTTTGTTTTCTGACATCAATAATTAAGTGTTTTATTTAAGTTGTTCGGAAAAATGAGTTAATACCACTTTATTCACGGTGCAGGTTCAGTTAATGAGTCACGTTTTAACTGTCAATCCACTAAACAAGGAGGGTTGAATAAGACCCCCGTTGCTGGTTTAAAATAAAAAAAAAAAAGGACTCCCTATTTAATCCGCTCTCCGGAGCAGGTTGACCTATTTAACCAATTTAACTCGCAGTTTTAATATCACTGAATTTGATAAAACTGTTAATCCTTTTGTTTTTTGCTTTCATATTCAATAAATTGCTTCTCACAAGATGCTTCCATTTTGTATGTTTTTTCCCTCCTGCTACTTGTAGGCCAATTTTTAAAAGCTTCTATATCATATATACATAAATTTAAGAGCAACTAATTCCGCTGGCATGGATATTGTTAAGTAATTAACTAATTATATCGAAAATAAATATTAAAACACACATACGAATAAGACTGGGTTAAAATTTATTTCATTACTCAACTAGGACCATTTTTTTTTTAAAAAAAAAAGCGATATAGCTCTAAGAACAACGTTTTAATTAAAATTTTAATTTATGCAAATTAATAAAAAGCGGGTTATGAATAAAGATGGGGGGTGAGTATTAAAGAAATATTCATAAAGTTTTATGGGTGCATTGCGAGTTATCATGTTAGAAATGTCAACCAAGCAGAGATAATGTTTGGGGTGATCTTTGAAGGCATCTCTTGCATCTGTGGCTTTGATTTATCCAGTGGGAGGAGTTGACCAGTCCTCCCTCAACAGTCAACGTGTTATTTAAATCACGCAGCAATCTCGTTTTTCTCATTTAAGGGATAAATAAATATTATTAAGCTGGCACAACAAACTCTGGCCAAAAACAAAAGGGCAGGCACAACAAACAAAACCCTCAAGCAAACTATCATTTTCTCTCTTTTTTTTTGGGCTCAAAATCAAGCATGTTACCCTCAATACAAGGACCGACTTTGCTAATTTTTATAATTCAACAGTTGGGTTTGGATTATATATATTTTCATGCAATATTTTGTCAGCAAAAAAAAAAATCAGCAATAAAAAATAATGTTACACAAGCCACACCATCTATAAACTATAAGCAATGTGACTTCTATCAACAGGGTATTCACTTTCCCGGTCAAAAAAAAAAAAAACAGGGCATTCACTTTAGTTTCCAAGCAAAAATCAAAATCTGACACTGCAGGAGCAAAATAGAATTACAGTACTGGTTTCCTTCAGTTTGAATTCGGAGATTTGAACTTCAAAGCAACATCTTTGGAGGAAAAAGTAAAGCGAGAACCTTTGGGATACCAATGCAGTTTTATGAAGAAATTCAAAAGCTCTGTATTGTAACACAAGGAACTTTTGACTTGACGTTGCTCATTGCCATACACAAAACAAAATAGTCTCAAAATATCCACAGGCAATTCCCAAATGCTATCAAACAGAACAGATAAAATTAATGGTGTAGTCAATAAAAGACCTCATTTTTAGTGGGTGAATGATCGCGCGATTATGAATTTATAATCTAAACCAATCTAATCAATGTTTTATTTTAAACTATAATCTTTTACTGTATTTTATAAAACAAAGTGATTGTGAAAATAATTTTCTTTTGTTTTTTTAACGATCCTACTGGGAAAAGGAAGACCAAGAGGATAAAGTCGCAGTAAACTAATAAATAAAAAAAGAAAAATGCTAATTTACTGAGGAGACTTTCCCCCCTCCTTGATTGGAGAGAAGATACGCAGTAAGTACCATAATAATGACAATATAATGAAAATATAATTAAAACAAACCACTACGTTGGGGGCGAGTGTTAATTAATCAGGGTTTTGGAAATACAAATCTAGAGCTTCTTGGGGCATCGGACTTCGAACTCTGGATTGCCCAGTTGGACAGAAAACAGCTTTTACAAGGCAGCTGATTATTTGACTTGAGGCCTGAGGAAAGGCTCTTGTGGGTCCCATTCAACGCAGACGAGGAAACCACAATTTTAATTTCAATTAAATGAAATAAGTGCTGGCCTAATAACCGAAAAAAATAATCACAATTTGGATTTTGTGAGAGTCAATGTCCGTGCTTCCTGTATGTTAAAGTTGATTTTGGAGCGAAACAAGATTGCGGGGGCACGGTTCTTGGTCAAAGAGATACAGTAGGTGGGATTAATTAATCTCCCGCATTTGCTTTTCTTTGGTTTTCGTTTTTTTTTTTTTCACTTTTTGGTTGTTTGGTGAAAAAAATCAATACCGGTGTTTTGGATTTACTTCTGTCCTGGTGAAAGAGCATCTGATAGAATGTGAACTGGGAAGGGCTTTGCTTTAACTCCGCCGCACTGGAGAGAGGAATCAGAGAGAGAGGGGGGAGGAGAGGGGGGGATAGGTCTCCGAAGTCTTCCTGGTGTTTGGTTCCCGTCGAAGTTATGTGTTTATGTCAGTTCCGTATAATTCTCTGTGAAACCCCACTTGTCGCAGATTCTTTTCTTTCCGGTTTCTGGTGGCCGGGGGCTGATTTGTGACTGGTCGGGATCTGGGTTGAGTTTTAGGTCTCGAGTCTTTGACTTTCTTTGTGTTTCCTGGCTTTCCTTTCTGTTTCGAGGATTGGGTGTTGAGACCCATTCTGGGTTCGGGAGAACTTTTGGTCGGTTTTTGCGTGAAACGTTGTGCTAAATTGCTTGTTTTCTCTGTCAGAGTGCCGAGATTTCTTGTTAGAGGTCTTGCATTGGTTAAAATTTGTGATTTTTGGGTTTGATCTCTGCGTAAACCGAAAGCACTAGTCTTTACGATCGGCTTCCATATTGCCCTTTTTTCTGTTTCAGGAGTCAAGGGTCTGAAACCAAACTTGTTTCGCATGGGCTAACTCCTTTTGCTGGTATTGTTTGAACTGTCTGGTCTACTTCCACACAGGAGGCTATCATGCATCTTTCACTATGGAAGCCCATTACTCACTGCGCTGCTCTGATCATGGACAAAAAGAGCAGACGTAAGGATGAATCTACAGTTGAAATGAGAAGAAGCCGGTCAATTCTTCGGAAATTACAGGAGAACAAGCTGAGGGAAGCTCTTGAAGAGGCTTCTGAAGATGGGTCACTCATCAAATCTCAAGACATGGAAACCGATTCGCCTGGCAAAATGGACGAAAGCCTCGGGAGATCCCGGTCACTTGCCAGGCTTCACGCTCAGCGTGAATTTCTTCGAGCAACTGCGCTTGCTGCTGAGCGCATATTTGAGTCTGAGGACGAAATTCCCACTCTTCAAGAAGCTTTCAGCAAGTTCCTTACAATGTATCCCAAATACCAGTCATCGGAGAAGATCGATCAGTTGAGGTCGGATGAATATTCGCATTTGTCTCCAAAGGTATGCCTTGATTATTGTGGATTTGGACTGTTCTCTTTTGTTCAGACCATTCACTATTGGGAGTCCTCTACATTTAGTCTGTCTGAGATAACTGCAAATTTGAGTAACCATGCACTTTATGGTGGCGCTGAAAAGGGAACCGTGGAACATGATATAAAGACTCGAATCATGGATTACTTGAACATACCTGAGAATGAGTACGGTCTTGTCTTTACTGTCAGTAGAGGATCCGCATTTAGATTGCTGGCTGAGTCATACCCTTTCCACACAAACAAAAAATTGCTGACCATGTTCGACCACGAGAGCCAGTCTGTGGCTTGGATGGCTCAATGTGCCAGGGCGAAGGGTGCAAAAGTGCACAGTGCGTGGTTTAAATGGCCTACCCTGAAACTCTGTTCCACTGATTTGAGGAAACAGATTTCAAACAAGAAGAGGCGGAAGAAAGATGCTGCTACCGGTCTTTTTGTGTTCCCTGTTCAGTCTAGAGTAACTGGGGCCAAGTATTCTTACCAGTGGATGGCACTAGCGCAGCAAAACAACTGGCACGTCTTGCTTGATGCAGGGTCATTGGGTCCTAAGGACATGGATTCGCTTGGCTTGTCTCTATTCAGGCCAGACTTTATAATCACGTCTTTTTACAGGGTATTTGGTTATGACCCCACTGGATTTGGATGCCTTCTCATCAAGAAATCAGTTATGGCAAACCTTCAGAATCAGTCAGGGAGCACTGGGTCTGGAATGGTGAAGATCACTCCTGAATTTCCTTTGTATTTGAGTGACTCTGTTGATGGTTTGGACAAATTGACTGGGATTGAAGATGATGAAGTCACTGGGATGGGTGAAAAGCCTGGTGAACCTCGTCAAGGATCACAGTTGCCAGCCTTTTCTGGTGCATTTACATCTGCTCAGGTCCGAGATGTATTTGAGACTGAAATGGATCAAGATAGCTCTGAAAGAGATGGAACAAGCACCATATTCGAAGAAACTGAGAGTATTTCAGTTGGGGAGGTGATGAAGAGCCCTGTCTTCAGTGAGGATGAGTCATCGGACAACTCTTATTGGATTGATTTGGGACAGAGTCCATTGGGATCTGACCACACAGGTCAACTGAATAAACAGAAGATAGCTTCCCCTCTTCCGCCCTTTTGGTTCAGTGGAAAGACGAATCAAAAGCGACATTCTCCTAAGCCAACTTCTAAAATATATGGGAGCCCCATGTATGATGATAAAGCAGCAAATCTTGATCCTCATGATGACCACCACGTGCTTTCATTTGATGCTGCTGTGCTGTCAGTGTCACAGGAACTTGATCATGTAAAAGAGGTCCCTGAAGAGGAACATTTTGCTGAAGCGAGTGACTTTTCAAGAAATGGTAATGGGTCTGATCATTTGTTTGTCAATGAGATTGAGGAAGAACCAGGAACTAGTGAAGCAGCTAATATTGGATCCGTACCAGCTGTTGCTTCAAAAGGATCACGGACTAATAATTCATCTTCTGTTGCTCAGCATCACAGCTTTGAAAATGGCTGTACCTCTGAAATATCCTCTGAGATTAAAGAGAGTGCCATAAGAAGGGAAACTGAAGGTGATTTTAGATTGCTTGATAGAAGGGAAGGGAATCGATATGGTGGTGGTAGATTTTTCGGTTTGGAGGAGAATGAATCATATAACAAGGGAAGAAGAGTCTCGTTTAGCATGGAGGATAATCGTAAAGAGTGTCTTAGCCATGCCTTGGAACCAGGGGACATATGTGCAACTAGCTTAGAGGATGAAGAGTACACAAGTGATGGAGAATATGGTGATGTACAAGATTGGGGCAGGAGGGAACCAGATATAGTATGCCGGCACTTGGATCATATTAATATGCTTGGTCTCAATAAAACCACACTTAGACTTCGATTTTTGATTAATTGGCTGGTCACCTCTTTGCTGCAACTGAAGTTGCCGGGCCTAGATGATAAAGCAAATCTTGTCCAAATCTATGGTCCAAAAATTAAATATGAAAGAGGTGCAGCTGTGGCTTTTAATGTCAGGGACAGAAACGGGAGGCTAATCAATCCGGAGATTGTTCAGAAGCTTGCTGAAAAAGAAGGAATCTCTCTGGGCATTGGTTTCCTGAGTCACATACGAATTCTTGATAACTCAAGACATCATCGTGGTCCTCTGAGTCTTGAAGATACAACTCTTTGTAGGCCAATGGAGAATGGTTGTCGTGATGGAAAAGGTGGCTTTGTTCGTCTTGAAGTTGTTACAGCTTCTCTGGGTTTCTGACTAATTTTGAGGATGTGTATAAATTGTGGGCTTTTGTTGCAAAGTTCCTTAGTCCTTCATTTATCCGAGAAGATAGCCTTCCTACTGTTCAAGAAGGTTCAGAGACATAAGATCAAAACAAAATAGCTTCTGGTGATTTTATTCAATTTTGGAACTGGACTTGAAAAAGATTATTTTCAAGAAGTTTTTAAATTGGCTAGCTGCCGGAATCTGCAAAAGAATGGATCAGTGATCTTTTGTATGCTGCCAGATAGACAATTACTCATCTCTACTTCAAAGCCACACAAGGAAAGCTGGTGAATATTTTTAATTCATGTTTCTTGTTACTTACATATTTTACTTGCCTCTTCCATCTTGTTGGAGAGTTGGCTTCAGAGATTTGTTACTACTAGAAAGCCAGTGTACTTGACTCAGATTGTATGAGTGGGACTTCTATCAGTAAACATTTTGCTTGTGTTGCATACAAAAGGATTTGCAACTTCTGTACAAAGTTAGAGCTTATCTTATGCTGTTGTCTGATACCATTCAGATCAATAACTGTGTTCTGACTTTGATGTCTTTGATGTTATAACTGAAAGTTATATTTGACTGGGAAGCGAGAACTGAACCCTGACACATGCATCTCTATGGTGAATTTATAACAGCTCGGAAAAGATTAATTATTTCAGTAAAGTTTTTCTTTCTACTAATTTTTTGTCATTTGATGGTACAAGAAAGTCAGAATTAAGTTTAAAAAATCCTGTGACTTAAATAACTTAAGTCCAATATGCCAAATAACGTTTCATTTGATTATTTCTGATGCCTTAATCTGGGGTGTTTAAGGCTTAGTCCTTTGTCCGGTACTGTAATGGATGCTAAATTGATCAAAAGCTTGTTTGGAATCACGATTGAAAATACTTATTAACATATTTCATGTAAGTCGGAACAAAATTTTTCTTACATATTCATCTTGTATTTCGTAAATTATGATTGAAAAGCTATTTATAAGTCATTTCAAACGAGTATCAAACTGTTTGGTGATTTTCTCTGCTTAACTCAATAACAGTTTGGACTCCCCCCCCCCCCCCCCCGGTAACAAACAGGGCTTCTACCATTCATCTTGACTTAGGCTGGTGATTAATAGGTGCCATTTTTTGTAAAATCTTAAACCAGCAAGTATACTTGATCGCTGGAAGATTGTTCATATTCTCCGACTGTTATCTTCTTGTATCAGAGTTGATGTGCATGAATTTTCTTGGGAAAGCTTAGAAATTTTGTAATAAAGAAAGCCAAGGAGTTAGTTTTTCAGCTTTACTATCAGGCAACAATTATGGCCACTTCACTGTGAGGGTTATGCTTACTTTTTATTCTTCCTTTTGTTTTTGTTTTTTTGTTGTATGGATGATGGTAGGGATATTAGCACCGCAAGCTTCAATTTATTAGATCAAATGCTTTTGAAAAGGAGGGAAGAAAAATAATGAGAGGTTAGAACACTTTTTAATATGCGCCTTTAATGTAGTTTTGCTCTAACACCAACATTTAAAGGGCCGTGAATCTGTGAATAAGCAAAAGAAAAGCGTTTTGATTGTAAAAGAAATGAGGATGTAGATGACTCAAGTCTATCGCAGTTATATCAGCGGTGCCAATGGCCAAGGCAAGTGTCAGCATCTCTCTATTATTACTTTGTTGATTTCTTCTCTAAGCCTATGCCCAAAAGTTCACATCAGAAGTTTAGACCCATTTATTTCTGCATAAAAATAACTTCTTTTGTTTTTTAAGAAGTGACTACAAGCAGTCCTTAAAATATACTACCTCCGATATTATTTATAAGGTCTTGTTTATAGACTACAAACGAGACCTTATAATTAAGACCGGAGGTAGCAGTAGGTTTATCTTTTACTTATGTTGTGCCCTATCAAATTAAAGACGTTGATGATAAATTATCATAAACTTGATATATCACAAAATTGGCGTGCGTACCCCCCCCCCCCAAAAAAAAAAACCCTTTTTCAAGAGGTTCAGTAATCAGTTAATGTGCTTCCCATTTCAAATCTTCAGCTTAAGGTCACTTCCCTGAATGAGAATTGATATGATCAGGAATCTTAAATTGGATAGCGGATAAAAGGAAAAGGAAAGAAATAGATGTGCCTGATTGTTGATTTATGGATGATCTATGGCGACTTAATGTGAATTCTGTACATCAGTTTCTTTCCAGACAGAATGCAATTCTGCTATTTAATGATTTCCGTGATCATCACAAGCATTGACAGTGACATCATGCCTTTTTACGTTAATCTGTGGACAGCATCTCAATCTCGATAGCTTTTTTTTTTTTTTTTTTGGAACTGAACAATCTCCATGGTTTTTATTTGTCTTGTTTGGGCAATATCAGGAGAGGATTTATGTAAGTGGAACCACTGCATTTTGTCCTCCAGGTTCGTTGTTCTGTTATGCCTTATTGTTTGATGATTCCCGATTGCGTTGATTTTGCTCCAAGTTTTGTTTTGTTGCTCGTTGATTTTGAAGATCCCCCCCGCTGTGCTCTCTGGATAAAATATAATCGGAGCTTCATGTTAGGATCTACTGGTTTATTAGGACGTCCTGCTGGAAATTGTGAAGCTTGTAAGTTTTGTCTTGGATTATTAATATTGACTTTGTATAATCATACAGTTTAGAAAGATTTTTTTTTTGTTGGAACTTCCTATTATAATATAGCCATCTGGATTTAGACTCTCCTTTTGTCCTTCATATTTTGCAATCAAATTTTCATACTATTGGAGTAGTGATGTGTGTGTGTGTGGGAATAGGGTGATTTAATTTACTCTATATATTATTCAGATGCTTCCATCCCAGTTCTCAAAAGCTGACCCTTCCTAGATGCAGAATGCAGAGGTCGTCTAATGATTCTGTCGAGGTTTGTCCTAAACATTTTGGATCATTATTTAGTACTTCGAAGAATCTATCTGATACTGTTGGAGGATGGTTTCGGCACAGAGGTTATGGCCCTCTTCTGATAGGCAAGCTCAGCACGACGAGCAACAATGGTTGAATGCTTGGATTCATGCAATGAAGCCAATTGCGTCTTTAGCCTAAGCTAAGTGAAGACATATAGCTGGAAAACTTAGGCCTCAGCTTAAAAAGACATGAACGGGATTCTGACAGGTTTTTTTTTTTTTCTTTGGAAATTGATATCTGCTTGATTTCCAGGAACTCTCCATATTTTGAGATTTTATCAGTGTAACTAAGATATATTGTGAACGTGGAAGTTTCACATCTCTTTTACAGAATTAAAGGCGATGGCAGCATTGTGTTGTTGGATTTCAAACCTTGTCAAGTCTGTTGAATCAAACGGAAACATGAAATAAAAAGGAAGATGATCATTATCAATTAAGTTTTAGTTTTATCCCTCTATCATATAAATGATATAATCGTACTAGCTACTCATTTAGTTTAATAGGTTTTTCATCACAAGCGATGATGAAAAGCATGAAGGCCGAATAAGAAAAACAAAATGGCTGCAAAAGCTTTAATCCCAGAACTCACAGAAGAGGAAGGAAGCAACACCAAGTCATAAAGACCAAGGATGGCTGGCAGCTAGAGCAGCTAGACAAGGCGAGAGTTGTCCTTGTGCTGCACTTAAGCCTTAGAAACACCACGCAGTCTGCTTCAAACGTGAACGGAAAACACAAATGTCTATCCAACCTAATTGATAAGGTGAAATCAACAAGGAACGTGGATTAAAACATTTTAGGTGGGATGCAACCGGTTGATTTGATGGGTTGACTTGATGTACAGATTACTTATAGGCTTTACTTATTTTGTGGCCTTTGTAAGTTAAGACGACAGAGCTTGCTTAACCACAAACGGTTGAGTTGACATTTATGTGCGATTGGCAGGCCACTCTGCTTATGACTGGAGGTTGACCCTTCAAAGTGGATTTGCTTGTTTATCCTGAAGCTAGTCAATTTCCTTTTTCCGCCACCGGAAACTACAGCAGGGTCCATGGAATTTCGACAATTTAAATTAAATTAGGAAAAGGCCCAATAATAATAAAAATACGAACACTACCAAACAAGAAGAAGCATACGTAGACCTGTTTTTCTAACCCACCTGCCGTTCGGGACCAACTGCGGGAAGAATTGCATGGTTTGTATCAAATAGTGTTTAAAAAAAGGGAGAAAGAGCAAGAAAGAAAAAGAGACATGATAGCAAGACAAAGAAGATCTTGAACTCATCATTTTGAGTTGTCAAATGAAGCTGGTGCTTTGAAAAAAGTGGAGTTTGTCGTCTAAAGCGCATGATTATAGCTGTGTCGTCCTAACCATCCTCCTACCTAGGAAAAAGGCCACCCATGGATTCCCCAGTCAGCCAAGGTCATTTTTGATTTGGCTGTTTCTGGTTCTAACCTTTTCTTCGTGAAAAGATGCTTATATTGCCATACAAACCATCCTCCTACGCAGTGAGATATAGTACTTGTGAATTTGATCCTGGCATCATTTTATTGGAAAATGGATGATGATCCCCATTCCAAACCGCCCTCCAAATGATTTCAATTAGTGCCTCAAGTTCTTCACCCTCTATTCCTAAACTGCCTTCCAAATGGTTTAAACCCCTTTTATCTGGCTTCTTGCAAATTTTGTACATGGCTAATTTTATCACAAATTAACATATAATGCCCGGATACTGCACTAAAGAAACATGCTATTTTACACACACACACACCTCTGAATATTTCCACTTGTTAAAATTATTATATTACCTCCGATCTTAATTATAAGAGCCAGTTGACTAATTTGAAGAGATTAAGAAAATAAGTTGAGTTGGTTATTTATTCTAAATAGGTGTTGTCTTTCCTAAAATATCCTTACTACTCAAGTGTATTGACTAGAACTATCATTACTAAAAAGGTTATTTTGAGAAAAAATGTATAAATATGAGAGACAAGGTAAATTATATTCTTTTATTTAGGATCAAAATAAAAATCAAACAGGGTCTTATATTAAGGACTAGTATTATTTATAGATTTATTTTTTATGACTTTATTTATTGATAGATTTATATCGGTGATTGCAAAGTCATATCATTTTGAATCCCTACTCAGTGCACACATTTTTTAATACCTGGTAGTGTCCGGAAGGTAACTGCGTCTAATAGAAAATACATATGCTTGTTAAGAAAAAATCTCGCAAGAGAGGCTGATACATTAATAGGTTTCGGCCGCCAATACAACGGAGCTGTTAAGCTCGAATAGCTGTTAACATGGTCTTTTATTACTAAAACAGACCAAAACGAAACGAAAAAACAGACAATGCAACACCATCCTCTCCGGTAAACTCAGAAAGCATCTGGGCGGAAAGTTGATAAAAACCCGGCGCCTCGGATAAAGATCTCCCTGCAGTCCCGTTGCTCTCATTTTGATTGCAATGAGATGAGGGCACTCAAATACATGTGACCGATCTCTAGCAATCAGTGACATATCAAAACTGAATTTGCACAATGCTAAATATTATTTACAGTTAATGAAGACATGATCACAGAACCCCTAAGAAAGCTGCAATCGGATGCCTAATTCATGCGCAATAGATAAGCAAATAATTCACGTATTCATTCTCATATCCAGTGAACACTACGTGGTGATGATCAGTGGGCATATCTAGGATTCCATCATCTTAATTAGAAACGCAGCTTCTAATGCTGACTCCTTGCTCTGCAGATAACGGTTTTCCTCTACTATATCTGCGGTCAAATTTAACAGTATTGGTCTTTTTGGGTCATAAATGGCAAGATCACGGACTCGTGCAACCCACTTCGCTGCTTCCCACACACCGAATCTGAATCATGATCAAAAGAGAACCGTAAGTACAATATCTGCTGTAAGCAGTTTACGTGAAGATCAGTTATGTATATTTTGAAATATCCACAAAGCACGTCATCCAAATGTTTTCATAGGGTGCAATGCACGTCCGTATTTTAAGGTGTCAAGAGCCTCGAAAGAAAAGAACCGTTATTTAGGAAATCAAGGGCTTGAAGATTCATCTAATCCAATCATACAGCATAAGATAAACCTCAATACAAGTTATTTTTGAAGGATTTAAAATTTAAAACAAGCAAAACCTCATTTTCCATAACTGCAGACTCCAGTCAGGCTGTCATCTACACAGCAGACTAACTCATGACCCGATCTAAATATACTAACATTATACTTCCAAATAAAGGAGATTTTTGTCATTACTTGCCTCAATTGCCATGTGTTAAATTAATGTTGGAACCAATATATTTTCAAACTAGTACACGCGCTTTATTCTTTACTATTTATATTTTACATTTGAAACGGCCGGCAGAAAATCCAGTCTTAGTATAAAGAACAGACCAAGACAAAGGGTACTCGAGATGAATATTTTGATACGCTCAAGCGTCAAAACACAGATAGTAATGTTACGGCAACACAATTATTGATTGAATCCAGGCCCAGCTAAAGGAAAGTAAAATGACTCAGCATAATTAAATTTCAATTAAGAACATTATGAACAAGGAATGCTAAACAAACAAGGAAAAACACTCAAGTCACTTTTTTGCCACTTTTCCATGCATACCACTGCTCCACAAATCATCCAGCTAGATAACCACCAGCTGACAGAAAGAATAATTGTCATAGGGGACTTGCCGTGTATTGAAAGAAGAGGTCACTAATACAGGTGGATAGAGAGCATCCTTCTGAATATTGTCATAAGGAGAATAATCCCGAATAGCAAGAAAATCATCAAGGTCCCCGGGGTAGCCAAACTCTTCATAGTCAACAGGTAGAAGTGGTAAGATAGGATATAGAAGAGTGTTGGTGGGATCTAAAAATGGTACCTAAAGTAGAAACCAGAAGAAAGAAGGGAATGAGAATTAATAAGATCTAAAGCAAATAAATATAAACTCCAAAGCCAAAGAAATGAAAATCCCAGGTGCAGAAATTCTTGGAAACCTTCAAGATAGCAGCACGAAATAAATCTGGGCAACGGTTGATGGCTGAAGCAACCAAAAGGCCTCCAGCACTATATCCCCAACCTGCCAGTTTATCTTCATCCACAATATCTCTTTCAATCAGGAACTTGGCACAAGACATGTAATCATTGATCGAATTATGTTTCTTTGTACGTCTGCCATCATGATGCCATTCCTTACCACAACCACCACCACCTCTGAACCATAACAGCCAAATTATAAACTTCAGAAAAAATAGGGATTCATATGGAAAGTTTGCAGATATTCAGAAGTAAATGCACAATTATATATATATATTTTTTGATAACGAAATGCACAATTATATTCAGAAGCAAATGCACAATTATATTTGATAACAAGCAGAACAATTTAAGAATGTTTGTATAAAAAGTGTATACTGCCGTTTTACTTGGGGCTTACCTAACATCAGCATAAGCAATGACCCAACCACGATCCAAGAGGCTTTTCAGTTCACCATGCCACCGTTTATCAAGCAACTCGCCATAAGCTCCGTGTCCATGCAGTAACCCGGGCCTTTTATTCTTGTTCTTACTGTCATGTGCAAAAACAATAGTCAAAGGAACCATGACCCCATCAAATGAAGGAACATCATATTGTTCACAAGCATAGAACTCAGAAAGACTATTCCATAAAAGGTCATCTTGAACATCGGCATTCAAAGAATTGGAACACTTGGGGTATGAGGTGTCCCGGCTTATACTTGCAGAACTTGTACCATACAGTACTTGTGTTCTTTCCCGAAGCAGATTTTGCTGTTGAATGATGGTCCAACAACCAG
This sequence comes from Neltuma alba, assembly GCF_004799145.2. NCBI lineage: Eukaryota > Viridiplantae > Streptophyta > Magnoliopsida > Fabales > Fabaceae > Neltuma > Neltuma alba. Next base: position 210,116 of record NW_021636644.1, on the reverse strand, counting down.
TTGTCAGGTCATAATCAACCACAGCATCAGGCATCTGCAAGAAAGCTTGATATGGTAAATATCTTAGGATTTGTAGATGGTTTCTTTCAACCCAAGTTGCTAGTCACCACTGTAAAATGACCAACAAAGGCCAGAGTAAATGAATTTAGGTGTTGTTCTAACGAATATGTAACGATGGGCTTATTATAAATTGGCATAAAGAATAACTGCTAAGGACCAAAGTAGTAGTAGACCGAACAAACTTAGAAAGCAAAAAAATAACACCCGTGTAATGTTGCATATACCCAGAAAAAAGTGTAAAGTCGCAGGAAAATCAACATGAAGAGAAAGAGATTCACCAATAATCTATGAAATAATTGAACTTTTACTCACTATTTGCACCATCATCCATGAGATGAATAAGCTATATTCCTAAACAGATCAATAACAAATTAATATCAAAACATCCTAACCATCTTGATACCATGGGACCCGTTCAGCATTGATTGGTCAGTGGTCATTTATAATTCTTATGATATGGAAATGAAATATATAAAAATCCATAAAAGCAAGTGAAGAGACCATCTCCAAAATCATTAAAAACATAATCACATACCACAGGTGATGATATTATAAAGCGCATCACTGATGAGAAGTAGTCATAATTAGGTCCAGGTGAAATTTGACAAACATGTTTTGGAAGAGGCAAATACTGTAGGTCCAGCTCCCTCAGTTTAATAGTCCCCTGCCCACAAAACAAAGAGGCCGAAAGGAAACACACTAAATGAGATCATAAAGTATGCATGCACCAAAAGTTTTATCTGCTGACTTACCCAAAAAAAAAAAAAGTTTTATCTGCTGAAGCAACGACATTTAAATGCACTTTCATTACCTTCCCAGAGGGTAGCGGCAGTGTAACAGAACAAAGCTGAAACTTTCGCCCTTCCCTTGTAATGAGCACTAAGTATTTATCACAAAAATCGACATCCTCCACAATCAAATTTTGGTCATTAACAAATACTTCCTGCAGTTTATATAACATGCTACACGAATTAAATTACTAAAATCAAGTAAAAGCAGTATATATTAACAAGTCAAGTAAGTATTATAAGTACCACAAGATAGAGTCTCACATTATATTTCATTGCCTAAAATAATCAATTATATAATTAAAATTTCAAAGAATAATTGAAAAAAAAAGAAAGCAAACCACGGATAACTAACCAATGCTTCAACCTACCTCCCATTTTCTTGGATTTGAAAAATCATTCACTGCACTGCGAAGAAGATAATGACTATCGGCTGATTTGCCACCTTTTGGAGCATCTGTAAATAAATAAAGGAAACCTTGATGATGCTCTACTATGCAGTGAGCTAGAGCATCACACTCCCAGACTAATGTCATGCCCGACAAAGGATCAGCTGCATTTATCAGAAAGACCTAAAATATGGTTACGATCACTAAATGATTGAGAGTTGATAAGGATCTTGGCTTGTTGGATTCTACAATATGGTACCTTTGAAGACATTATAGAGAACGTATTTACAGTCACAAAACGGAAATCTTTTGTGTGTCTTATATTAATGTGAACGCCTTCATCACATTCTTCCAGAAGCAGTACATCCTCATCAGTTGATCCAATCATACTGCAGTAGATCCTATACAGCGGAGTTTGGGATATTCAGAAGTTACATAAATTTCACTGCTGATAATCTCAGACGTATAAAAAACAAAGGGTTTTTCCTTATACTTCTAATGCTTGAGGGCAAAAAGGAATTGATAAACTGAGCAATTTACCCACCGGTAGGGTCTCTTCATGTGATCTGTTACAACATAAAGCAATCCTTGCCCATCTTTTGCCCATGCCAAATTCGAAACCCGATCTGCCTGAGGCTTGCTACATAACGAACCAGAATTTAAATTTCTCACAGACAGCTTAAAGCAGTCATTTTCTTTATCATACATAGTGTACGCAAGAAACTGATGGTTGGGTGAAATTTCCGACAATTCTTCGTAAGCATAACCTATACAAGTAAGGAAAATTTTTAGCAGTTACGACAACTCTATTTACTTACAGAGAACCAAAGGTGCTTTTTCTTTCGCGTTAAAAAGCAATCCAACCCTTTTCTTGTCATAAGAGTACAAAAGTCCTAACTACATTGCACTAAGATAACTGTACACAGAAAAGAATTAAGATTGATAATACCGCCAAATCTCTCTGCTTCTTGATTATAGTCTAGGAGCTTCTGCTCAATTCTCTTCCCTGATGCAAAATCGAATCCTGCCGAAGGAGATTTATTTGATATAAACTCCTCGTTCAGGCTCGCCAACCTTCTACACAGAACAGGGTACTGCTTTCCTTCTTCAGCACGTCGATAATACAACCTGCACACACCAACATCTACTTCGAAGTAGTAGAAGGAAGAGTAGAAACGCTAACACTCCGAAGTTGGAAGCAAAAATAGGGGGAACTTGCTGGGTATGCTAAAGTTATTCGTTTCAACAACAAAAAGCAGGACATTTGAGAGAATAATCTGAGCGAGATGAGTTGAGAGAGAGGCGAGATACGTACCAAGGGCCCCAGCGAAGTGGAGGAGTAGAAAGTTCAAAGGCCATTCGGGCGGCCATCTCTGATTGGAGCTTACTCTGGAGGCGCTCAGTCTCAGACATAACTGCCTCCGTGTATTTCTCCTCCTGCTCCATGTAAACGTCCATATGGCGCATGGCCACCTTGTCATTAAGATTAGACATCCAACTGTACGGGTCCTCCCACGTAATCCCATGGAACTCAAATTTCTGAGGCTTCTTTGGAGGCTTTGGAGGCGTCGGTGGAGCCGCTGGCTTAGGAGCCTTATAGTGGCGAAGGTGGCAATTGCCACGGCGGCTCTGCCTACTAACGCTGCCGAACCGGAATAACAGGCGCATAGTTGGGGGTCTTGCTCGGTGTTTCAGGAACAGGGGAAGGTTTTAGGTTCAAGCCTCGACTGTTGTTTATTTTCGCTTTTTACGACCCTCGTCGTATGAACCAGAACGGGTTTGGGCATATTTATATTTAAATATTATTTACTAAAAAATAATTGTAGCAAAATAAAAAATGTTAAAGATTTTTAAATATGTAAATTACTAAAAGAAAATAAGTTTTATAATATAATACTTTATAATAATTGAATTTCATATGAATATAAATTGTTAGGAAAAATGTGTATATATTTTTTTACACTCTCAACCTCTTCATTAAGAGGGGTGAGATGATGTCATTTGAGCTCAGACTGATTAGCAGCAAAAATGTATATAACTATAGATAGAAATTGAAAAATAATATCAAAAATATTAAAGCTGAGTTGATAACTTCTACCACCTTAAAATTTCCCAAATTTTAGCTGCCCAATTAGTGGTGTAATTAAAAAACAAAGTATGTCCTTTTACAAGATTCAATCAACTAAAAGACATTTGTTTGAAGGGGGAAAAACAAACGAGAAAGGAAGGGGAAAAAGGAAGCAGAAGACGCAGGTCTGGTACTAAAAGGCAGGCTGCTTTTCTCGTAGTGTGGTTTTGTCGTCCAACTGGGTTCTGTAAATTTGGCATTCAAATTCATATGGAGAAGCAACTATACCGAAGGCTATAGTCTAATCTTCCTCTCTTTTCTGAGTTTTCTCTTTATTCTGTGTCCTTGATGATTGAGGTCATTGGTGGCTTTTTAGTCTTGAATCTCATGGAAGTTACTACAATTAGGGTGTGTTTGGATGAAACCAAACCGTGGTTTGAAAAAGTGATTCTGGAGAATAGATTCTGGAAAAAATAGATTCTGTGAAGAATAGATTTTGTAAAAAAGTGATTCTGAGAAGTGAGAGTGTTTGGATAGTTGTTATCAGAAGCACTTTTTATATATACAAATTACTATAAAAAAGACATAAGTTAATATGATAATTACAGAAAAAATAGATTTTATGATATATTTTAATTTGAAGAAATAAAATTGTTAATAATATGTTTTTTACCAACATAATTAATAATACATAAGATAATATAATTAATAAATAATTAATGTCTATATATATTTATAAAATATAAGATTAAATATATTTATAAAAAATATGTTTATAAAAAAAAAAAACAAGATACATATCATATAGGCCCTCACACTCTCCCTTTTTTCTCCAAAAGCAAAAAAATTTTGCTTTTTCCAAAACCATGGTTTTGGAGTCAAAACCATGGTTTTGACCCAAAACCATGGTTTTGGTTTTTGGAGAGGCTGTTTGGGTAGCATTTTCCCCAAACCATGGTTTGGGTCCCCAAACCATGGTTTGGGGTACTATCCAAACAGAGCCTTAATCTTGTATTAGCTTAAAAAGAGACCTGGAGTTCAACGGTGTTAGGCTTATACTCACATTTAAGGGAGTGGAACAAAGCAAGTCCGCCGATCAGAACCATTAATAATATTATAGATTCTGCTACAACATCAGTAAACGCAGATCCCATGAAGGTAATGATCAAGTTCATGGAAGTCACCTCAACAAAAAAATTAGAATGAACGTGTCTCTTGTAGACAGCACGGGGTGCCAGTCTGCCAGATATAAGCCCCCCAAAAACCACGACATTCATTTAACTTGCTTGAGTTCATGGTGGACTGATTTTTAACTCCTTTCCTGAAGAGGTCAAGTCAATAATAAATCGGGTTTTCTGAGCTGTTACTTTTTTCTTTTCGGCCAGAGGTCTTCTTTCCTATCACCAAAAGTTTCTATGTTTGAATTGCTGGCCTCAAAGCTGGTTCCAACGAGCACCGAAGTTTTGCTTTTCAGGTTTCTTTCTCGCACCTCTCCGATCTCACCATCTCTACCTTTTAGTTTATCTTTCTTTACCTTTCCCTCCGTTTCTTCCACATCAGTAATTTGCAGAATTTTCTCCTCGTCATTTTGAAGAAAGCATTCATTTCTAGTGCACGAAATGTGTTTATTGACGAAAAAAGCACCTTCTCTTTCACATCCTGTTTCATCAAAAATGGAGACATTGAAAGAAGAGTATCCAATGTAGTGGAAGACAAGAAAATCTCTTTCTGCCAAACTGTGGTCCTGCACGAATTTTTCCCAACCAATCTGAAAAACAATATCATCATCAGTTCTTGCAATTTTCACAATCCACACATTTCTACTCGGCCCTATAAGTCTTGCAGCACTCCGTAGTTCCTCCTTAAAATGACTCACAAACTTTCTTGGAATTCGCTGTAAAAAAGTTGAGAATCCATCAATACCTGTAGCTTCTGAAACCTTGAAGAGATATTCAGTTGAAATCGAAAAGAAAAACGTCTACATGACTAGTATTTTAAGCTGTTTCACTCACCAGCTGGTTTCTGAAATCGCCCATCATTAGCTTGAAAAATTGGTGTCTATTGGGAGCGAATTCCGTCCAATATATATGTCTTTCCAACGCTCTGCATCTTTCTCCAGTTTGCCCCATTTCTAAACTTGAAGGAAGAGGGAGAAAATGTGAGGACATGCATGCTTGCATCTATCTACCTACCTACCTACCTACCTACCTATCTAATGCATACATACATACATATATATATTTGGTCAACGCGGAAAACTAGCAGTGAATACGCACATTGTCTTCGGACAAACAGCTCAAGATCAAGACAAACCAAAACATGACAGAAGAAGAAAACGGCAAAAACACAGATCCAAAAACTAGAAGCATATAGAAGAAAACAAGAGTAATTAGGCGTTTGAAAACCTGACCAAGGAAGGCACGGGCACAATCTCTTTTAACAACACATTATCTATTCCAATGATAGCTAAGTGGACAAGGCAGGCCACCCAGCAATAGTTCATCAAAGAAGCTGGATCAAGTGAAATAGAAAAATAAGAAACTCAAAGCCTCCAAATCTGTAGTCCTCTGATTTCCACTGATTTCTATCCCGTGTTTTTTATTCTCAAAAGATGACAAACTAAAGCAGTTCCGGCATTTCAAAAATATTGGTCTTTGGCAATATAACCCAGGCATCTTTTAAGAACAATTCTAAGCCAAAAACATCCCGGTGGAACCCATTGCAAGTCATCCTTAATGCTTAACCCAATTTGTCTCACAGGGTCAGCCAAGCCATTCCAAACATTAGCATGCTGGAGGTCAAGAAAGTTAAGACATATCATAGCATTAGATGAATACTGAGCATTATAATCCCCTTCCCAATAGTGAACATCCAAAGCAGTGTTACTAGCAAAAAAAGCAGCATTAGCAACGGCCTCTACCCATGCAGCATTATCTAATTTACACTAATAAACTGAGAGATCTTTCCAAAAACATTAGCCTGCATGAGAGAATTATCAACCATGCAATAGCATAGAACAAGTCATTCCAATCTGTTTTGGACTCACCGAGGGCACCATTAAGAAGAGGGGGATCTAATTCCAGACAACAATAACAGATCAAGGTCTAAGTTACGTCCACTAGGAGGGGGAAATTCAAAAACGAATACCTTGAGTTCAAGTATAAGAAGGCCTCAACCTATCAACTCAACACCATTAAGAGGAGGGATCTAATTCCAGACAATAATAACAGATCCAGGTCCAAGTTACGACCACTAGGAGGGGAAAATTCAAAAACGATACCTTGAGTTCAAGTATAAGAAGGCCTCAACCTATCAACTCAACAGCAATGAGTTGCATTCTAGAAAAAGATTCCCTTCACTGGGCACCACATTGTGATCGGTCTAAAACAGCATTGAACTCACCTCTAATGCCAACCCACAAAGTTTCCAGTCGCTTCCACCTCATATCCCCACAAATCATTTGGATCCATGTACAAATCGATGAAGCTCCTTTCCTCTTCTTTCTCGAAGCCGTTTCACTTGCACCCGGATCTGATGCTCCAAAAGCTTTCGACTCCTCAGCGAATTCACCGGCATATCACCAAACAACAATCGCAGTGATTAAACTTGCACACCCTAGCACCTCACGAGCCCACCCAAGAGGTCAGAAAAAAACAGAGATAGACTCCGATCAGGATGGAGGCACTCTTGAAAAAAGGCACATAGATTTAGCCTAGTATATCTCACTAAAACCAAGTAATTCATAACTAAGCGACACATAAGCACATCAGCTGAAAGAGTATGCCAGAATCGATTACCACTTTGTTGCAGAAAATTCATGTTACAAAGAAAAGGCTGCAACCGAAGATAATTTTAAAAAGGGGTGGGAGGGAGTAGCATAGAGATGTACATATTTTATGCCTTTCTTACCGTAACCTCTGACTTTGCAAATATAAGCGCTGAGGTTTATTAATGAAGCAACGAAGATTGGCGTATGATCAACTCGTATGCCTCGGGTCGAAGGGCAATATTGGATCTGTTCAACTTACGCACACAGCAGTTGTGGTTGGCAAATGCAGATTGCTCTGTTTCACAGGCGATAAAGAAACGGGTTTGCTCTTTTCTGCCACAGCCATCAGCTTTTCAGGAATGGCAAGGGCTACGGCCAGCGGCTTCAAATCCACTATCTGATTATGGTAGGAGATCAGCTCCTCTGACTTCAAAAGATTGGATGCACGGAGCAGCATTCTCCTTTTGCATAAGCGTTTTCAGAATTTGATGGTGACGCCCTCACGCTTGTTTCTAATTTTAGCTGATGCGTACGGGAGGGGTCATAAATGCAGCCGAACAGCGGAAAATTGAGAGCTTGCCATTTATTAACGCGCGGGGGCAGGAGCTCTCGCGTACAATTTGACGATTTAAATTTTAAACCTTTTTTTAAGATTTTAAATTAAACTCCCATTCGAGCATTGAGTCGTCAGTCGTCACCGTACATTCAATCAGCTTCATGCTTCAGTCCAAAAAAAAACTAGCTTCATCCCGTTTTATTTGGGAAAAAAAGAAGAGAGAGAGAGAGCATTCAGATGCATATATTTAATATTTACAATTTTTTAAAAATAGACCTTGAAAAGGCTTATGATAGAATGTCTTGGTGTTTTGTTGAAAAAGTATTGAATGAAATTGGATTGGATGAACATGTTATAAAAGTCATAAAGATGTGTATTAGCACTCCTACTTTGGCCCTTATGTGGAATGGTGTGAAAAGAGAGGTTCTTATACCTTCAAGGGGTTTGAGACAAGGTGACCCCTTGTCACCATACTTGTTTGTTCTAGGAATAGAGAAGTTAATACACTTGATTGTTGATAGTGTTAATTTGAAGAGGTGGAATCCAATAAGAATGAGAAGAAGGGGCACTGCTGTCTCACATTTGTTGTTTGCTGATGATGTTTTATTGTTCTGTGAAGCGAATTTAGATCAGGCTATAAATATTGTTGAGATTCTAAAGAAATTTGGCCATGTATCTGGCCAAAAGATCAACATAAACAAAACCAGTGTTTTCTTTTCCAAGAATATTGATAGAAAAATACAGAACGAAATTTGTGACTTGACAGGCTTCAAGAAAATGGAGGATTTAGGGAGGTATTTGGGAGCCTATATTACCAAGGGGAGGAGTAATAAGGAGAAGTTTCAGTTTTTAATTGATAAAATGCAGAATAAGTTGAGTGGGTAGAAAAAACAAAATCTGTCATTGGCCGGAAGGCTTACTCTTGTGCAATCTGTGACAAATCAATTGACAAATTTTCAAATGCAGCACTCTTTTATACCTATAGGTGTAAAGAAGCACTTGGAAAAATTACAGTGAGATTTTATTTGGAATAGTGATGAGGAAAGGAGAAAAATTCATGCTATTGGTTGGGATTTGTTGTGTACAAGAAAGGAGAAAGGGGGGTATGGCTTGAAAGATTAGGGTGTAATGAATGATGCTCTATTGGGCAGAGTGGGATGGAATTTAATTGCAAAGCAGAGGAGCTTGTGTTCTATGGTTCTAACAAGGAAATATAGTAGACGTATGAATCAAATTGAGGAATGTACTGTCAAAAATATAGATTCAGAGATATGGAAAAATGTGGCTCGTTTATGGCCTCAAGTAACTCAGTATGTGAGCTGGGAAGTGGGAAATGGTGAGAAAGTTAGGTTTTGGAGGGACTATTGGGTGGATAAAGGAGTTAAGTTGGAAGATGAATGTACAATCCAAGTTGCTGATGTAAATCTGGATTATAAAGTTAAGGATATGGTGGATAATAATGGACAATGGGACTATGCAAAACTGGATATGTGTGTTTCTGAAAAAGGGAAGAACCTTATACGTGCTGTACCGCCTCCTGATGCTGAATATGGGGAAGATGAAGTTAGATGGGGGTCAGCTCTACAAAATAAGTATTGTGTGGCTGATATGTACAAATTACTGAAAAAAGAGGAGGGTGAGGTGGATGTGTTGTGGAGGAAGATTTGGCATTGAAAGGGGCCTAGAAGAATTCAAGTGTTCCTTTGGATGGCTAGTCACAATCGCTTGCTCACTGCAGAAAGGAGAAGTAGGCTAATGGGAGGCAATGCCTTGTGTTACAAATGTAATGTGGAACCCGAGACTACCATGCATGTTCTGTGAGATTGTGTTTGTGCTAAAGAGCTATGGGGACAGTTGGGGGAGAGTGATTACAACTCAAATTTTTACCTGATGAATGACAAAGAATGGTTCAGATGGTGTTTGAGCAATAAAGATGAGAGGAAAGTTGCTGGATTTGGAATTACTTGCTAGTTATTATGGAATTGGAGGAATAAAAGTTTATTTGTGAATGGTTTTGTAATGCCAGACGACAGAAGTGCCATTGTTAGAAGATATGTAGTTGAAATTAGAAATTCTGTGTGCACCAATGATGGGCTTGTTGGCAAGAGGTATGAGAGGCTTATTTGATGGGAAGTTTCGGAGACTGGTTGGGTAAAATTAAATACGGATAGGGCATCCAAGGGTGGGAATATATTGGGCTCGATGTGGTGGACTGTTAAGGGGGTGCAATGGGAAATGGATCAGGGGATTCTCAAGAAAATTGGGATCTTGCTCGGCTATAAAAGATGAAATCTGGGCCGTGATCTCTGGTTTGCAGATGGCGCACATGGCTGGGATCAAGCACCTGATTGTGGAATGCAACTCCCTAGCTGCTGTTAATATTCTGACTAGTATAGTTGATGATTTTGATTGTATTGAAAAATGTAAAGGCTGAGCTAGATATATTTGTGAATGCTAGGATACAACATGTTTATAGGGAAGGCAATACTGTTGTGGATTGCCTTGCAAATTACAGTTTTGAGATAGATATGGAGGAGATGATTTTTGAAAGCCCTCCCCAGGTTGTAGGAAGACTGTTATATGCTGACTGGGTGGGAGTTGCTATCCCACGTTCAGTGATGATGCAATAATATTAGGCCTTTGAGCCCCATACCTTTCACCAAAAAAAAAAAATTTACAATTTTTCTTTTTTTTTTTGGTACTAAGAATTTTGCTTATTTTCATTAGACTGAAAGATACTAACAATTCTTAAGAAACCTCAGGTCCTCACTTTTAATCAGTTTTCTATGATTTTTATCATATCTTTTTAATTTCACTTAATTTTAATAAAAATTTATAGCTTTTTATCTTAAGTTCTCATAATTTCCTCTTATTTTTAATCAGATAAAAATATAAGAACCTGGTTAAAAATTAGATAAAACTATAGGTAATATTATGAAAACCCACAAATTAATTTGCTCACAAATTAAAAACAAGTACTTCGCGGGAAATAAATTAAAAACAAATAATAATATTCATACGTACTCTTTGATGCCTTTGGCGGAAAAGGATAAAAAGGAAAAGAAAAGCACTCTGACATCATAGTATGTCACGCTCGACTGTAGAAGTATTTCTTTTTATTGGGAAAAAGGGGCACAGTTTCGCAACAATTCCTTTCCACAATTCGCATTTGTATTTTACCATAACCAAGTCCACAGACGCCTCAAAAGGAAATGTTCCCCTGGGAGCTCATGCATTAATATTTCAATCAAAATACTGAACACGAATTGTCTACGACTCTACCTCATCTATTAATGGACGAAAGTCGATTTGGTATTCAAATTTGTAAATGAGAGGAGCCTGCCTATCAATCAAATATACAAATACAAACCTCAATATATTACTTTACCATGTTAAAAAAAAAAAAAAAAAATCAACATTACACCCCAACCTCAACCTCGGGGGCTTGAGGACATGGCTGAACCGCGGGAAACCTACAGGCGCCTAGCGCATCTTACAACACCAGTGTGCGGAAGGAATGCGCTTCCCTGTTACTCTTCGTTAGAAATATATGTATGTACAAAAGGGCATTAAACAAGTCAAATGTGACTTAGAATTCCCGTCTCAATTAGCAATCAGGGAGAGAATGAACTCGCCTCAGTGCTATACATCGAGTACTCACTGACGCTGAAGTTTGGTCTCTCTTCATTCCACTTTAAAATCTCTTTAGCATATTTGAGTGCTACGTCAACACTATCAGGCTCCAAACCCTTCACTAGGGATACATACAACTTCCGCCCAGTAAGCGATGAATAAAGCCTCTTGAACTTGACTGCTATGTAATGGGAAGCCAGCTGACCAAGGGAAGGGCTACTGTTGATACTGTTGCTGTTGCTGCTCGAGCGATGTCGGCTAATAAGCGGATGAAAATCAGAGAACCAGTCGCACTGGGTCAATGAAACTTGTTCTATTTTCTCCTCAAATTGATCATATTTGTTTAATATCAGTAGGAAGTCCATCTGATCAAAGGTCGGATGGGTGACGATGGTTTCAAAAAACTTCCTGCTCAGTATCATCTTGTTACAGAGACAACCATTTCCATCAAGGGAATACTGATCATAGTCATTCAAGGCAACACAGAAAAGGACCATTCCCACATCTTCAAACATCTCAAGCCACTTGCAATTTTCCCCTAATCCTTTTGCTTGTACTCTTATTAGTTGATACCTGCGAACCAACCAAAAAGAACCAATAAAATACGGTAAAGGTTAAAACCACTTCATGGCAGTGGGACAAATTCCTCGCTTTCCACGAAATTTATTAGACACAATTGCATTTATGAAAAGTCAGCATCATCGCAAAAGTTTTCCGTCATTAGTCTAGACAAGGCTTTAGCAACAAATGTATGTAGTTGAATGCATCTTTCCAACAAGAGTTACAAGGAACAGAGGTCAACTTATAAGTCTCAATCTGTCAAACACAATATTTCAATAATGAAAACAGGGTGGGCTTTGTCTCAGCACATTTCTCACATATAACAAAAGAAATACACAAAGTTCACCCACCTTGTCAGAGAATCATGCAAGTCAGCAGTATCAACAGTTTCATCAGGAGCAGACTGGGGAAATGAGAACTCAACACAAGCAAGCCCATTGGATGAAGTAACTCCCTCAGCGTATAGAATATCCAAATCTGAGGGTTCATAATCAGGCCTCAATATCTCAACGGCCTAAACAGAGAGTTACCGTTAGAAAGATTGTGGATGAAAAGCACAAGTTCCAAGGTCACTAATTCAACAATATTTTTCTATAAAGAGTAAATAGGAATGGAAGCATTAAGAAGGTTTCAACATTCTAATTCTTAAAGGACTGAACAAAGCAGTTTCTGGGTTTGTTCATTAAGAGCAGTATTAACAGTAACTTTAAGCCCCTAAACTGAAGTCTGGCCTAACAAGTTATCCAAGATTAAAATGTGTCTACGAGGATTGTTCAGGGACAATAAATCAAACTTGTAACTCTTACAATGAAATGCATCAGCCCAATTTCCAGCACGCAATTGTCAATTCTCTCAATCTCTCTGTCCAAGGAACCTTTTTAGAGGGTAAAAAACAACATTAACTAACAGTCTACCACCATTGAAAAACACCTCATGTAGCTATTGAGTTTATCACTCCACAGGTTTGCTCATTTTTCAGGGACAACAAATCAAACTTGTAACTCTTAGAATGAAATGCATCAGCCAAATTTCCAGCACGCAATTGTCAACTCTCTCAATCTCTCTGCCCAAGGAACCTTTTTAGAGGGTGAAAAAACAAATATGAACTAACAGTCTACCACCATTGAAAAACACCTCATGTAGCTATTGAGTTTATCACTCCACAGGTTTGCTCATTTTTCAGGGACAACAAATCAAACTTGTAACTCTTAGAATGAAATGCATCAGCCAAATTTCCAGCACGCAATTGTCAACTCTCTCAATCTCTCTGACCAAGGAACCTTTTTAAAGGGTGAAAAAACAAATATGAACTAACAGTCTACCACCATTGAAAAACACCTCATGTAGCTATTGAGTTTATCACTCCACAGGTTTGTGCATTTTTCAGAGCTGACTGGTTGAAGATAAATTCCTTGAACACAATTAAATTTCTTTCCATGAGAAATTTAGCTAAATTTTGCGAAGACGTCTACATTATGGCACTTCAATGAACTTTCTTTTTTTGAAAATAAAAATTGACACTGGGAAATCACAACCGATCTGTAGAAGATCCTGAGTTCAAACTTCAAACCTGAAGCAATTAAAACTTCTTCACAGATAGCAGTGGTTAATTTGTGTGAGCAAAAACAAATAATGTACCACCACCTCTGCTTATTACCACTGATGAAAACAAATACGTAGGGTTCAGTTCAAATTCAATGGTTAAAACCGAGTGAGTCATCATCTCATTGACAAGATCACATAAAAAAAAAATTAAAATTATTGATAAAATCAATTCAATAAACAAGGCAATGGTCTTACCCGCTCTATGAAATAACTGGCCACATTGGGTAGCATTTCTAATTCCCTTCTTCTTTCATACGTAGCCTTGACAGCAGAGTCATTCCACAACTCCTCAATTAATGGTGCATATTCACGAGTAGCAGCTGGAAAGATAGCATCAAGTTTGCCTGATACCATAGTTCTGAGCAGCCAGTCAGAGAATGCTTTCAACCTTGTGCCAATTGAATAAATTGTTTTGTCGTCAAAATCTGAACAGTTTCCTGCTGAAATCCAAAAATGTGCACCGGTAAATTTTTCATTGCAAATGGACAAGAAGATAAAATCTACTCGATGTGTTGTCATTAAAATCAACAGTGGGAATGAGTAAAAGTGGCCTTCATACCTGCGGTGTTTCCTGCAGAAGATTGCCTGTTCTTTAAAGCTGCAAGGCATTCATCTTCAAAACGTTCACGACCCTCTAGAAGTATGCCTAGATAGGCATAGACATTGCTCTGAATGGTAAGTTTAATATTTTCACGTTCATCTTCAGAGAAAGGGGTACTTTTGTACAGAATCTTGGCCTGACAAGCATTTTACAGTTCTATCAATACACTGATTTCTTAAGTTGACGTGGCACATATCGTATATGATATATATAATCTCATCCAGCAACACTATCGAAAGAAGCCGAATAGTAAAAATAGTATTTCAGCTTTCAACAAGATTCAACAACCAGCCAACCATCTTTCAGGCCACCATCACATGTGGCCGCAAATAAAGAGCAATAAATAGCACGAAAACACCTGATATCTTTCTTTCAGGAATCAAATAGAAAAGGGGGGAGGATGTGAAGAATAAAAACAGATATCAAATCATTCCTCCCCTCATTTTGTTCACAAACAAAAGTCTGGAGTCAACAATGCCTCAATTACTAATTTACCATATTATCTATGTCAATGTCCGCAACAATAGTTTCCCAACTAATGCCAGAATTTGGCCATTTATAATAGAGAAGGGGAAGGAAGAAGACAAAAATCAGCACCCATAGAATGACCTCATGAAGGAACTTTTCCCAAATCTCAAAAGTTTATAGAAATAATTTTTTCCTAGCAATCACAGTAGGTTTTGAAATGGCTAGATACTTTATTGTCATGTTTAGACAAGTCCAAAGAAGCCTTTCTTATATCATTCTCCAGTCACTTAAAGAAATGACAATTTTCATCAGTACATGCTTACGAATCACATTTACTGATCCTAGCTCAAACAAACAAGCATGACCTGATTAACGGACTCAACTATGAAATAATATTCTCACCTGCTTAAAAATAGTGCTCGTTCCAGAACCGCTGTAACCAACTAACAGGAGCTTCTGAACTATTCCATGCTCAAGGTAATCGGGAACTGTTCTGCTAACCGGATTGGTGATTTGTTCTCCGAAAGAATTTGACGATTTTGAAGGAACAGGGAGAGACAGCAGTGCACATACAAGCTTCGTTCCAGCCTAGTGAGTAAAATAGAACTATTAAAAATTCTATCACCGTAAATTCATATATCAGAAACACAGGCAAATAGACCACCTTTCCCCATATATATCCTCTTGTATTCTTCTGTCCCTCTTCTTGGTATGAACCATCTTCATTGACCCAAAAATGTGGGTTGCCAGCACATTGAACCCCTGCCAACTGCAAAACAGAAACAATAAAAATGAAAAGTAAGTATTGCCAGCACAAGATCCCTTTCTCTGGGCCCCAAAATAAAGTAAAGGAAAAGAGTGCGAGATTCCTTGATTAGAACTAGGATTGAACTAGAGAAAGCCCTTCAAAAATATAGCTTCATGCACAGAAAATTCAACCTGCAACATTCGAAGCTCAGCCTTTGTTATTTCTCGACCATTGATGAAAACCTGAGTGTTTCCATTGCTGGCATCCGGTTTGATGAGACCCCCAACATTTAGATGGGGACTAATAATTCTGGAAGGCTTCTGTCCTTCCTGCGCATTTCACCAAAAACACAAAGAAGTCAGTGTCCGCAGTAAACCAAAGAGTGAAGCAGAAAGCAAATTAAAAGAAAAAACAATACCTTCCCCCACAGACCAGATACTTTATCATACCAATAATTTCCTGGCTTAAGCTTCTTCGGAGGATTTGGGCAGTTCAGCAGAGTAACCAGTTCCTCAGGAGAAAGAGAATTTCCATTCACACAAATGTATTCAGCTGGCAACTGATTTACTTCACAAGACCTCTCCGCCTTCATTATCTGTCGAACCTCCAAGTCATTAAGCAGTCGTTTGAGTATCCGAGAACATTTTCCCAAATTCCCTCGTTTTGACTCGTCAATTGGGAATCCTATGCAAGTGACACATTTACGTCCTTCAGGCATTGACCCCATAGCTCTTAACACACAATTGCTACAATACTTTGCATCGCAAACAAGGCAAACTTCTTTTTCAGTGAATCTATTTCCTTTCAAGCATCGATAGCATGACCCTTTCTTTCCCTTTGTTAGAGGTTCTCTTTTCACTGGTCTTGTTTCACTCTCTTCTTCGCATTCCTCATTTAAAGCGTCATCCGAGTCGACGTTGAATGTAACAATATGAGGGCGTATAGAATCACAATCTGGCTCATTGTCACAATCCGCAGTCTTTAAGGAATAAACCCTGGAGGACGGATAATCTAAACTCAACACAGATTCAGTGGAACCCCAATCTTGTTGATTTGAATCATTACAATCAAAACTCTCTTTTCCACAGTTCGAAGTCCTCAAAACACTCGAGCTTCTTCCTGACTTGTCAAAACTGTCGGAAAATTCCCCAGTGCTCAGGCTTCCAGCATCCCTCAGTAACTCGTGCGAGTGTTCGTGACTAATAGAGTTGGAGTCTAGCACCCTGGAGCTGACCGCCACGTCCGACAATTCACCAGAGACGTAATTCCCATTCGAGAACTCAAATGCTCCCGAGCTACTCAATTCACCCGATAACTCACACACATTACCCTGCGTAACACTATCTTCAAAGGCAATCACGGAAGTTGGGGACACTGTTCTTTCGGAACCTAACTCTAGTTCTTTCGACGAGCTACCGCCACCATCCTCCCTACTCGGATCAAAGGCAATGACCGAAGTCGGGGAAACCGAGGGTTCAGAGCCAAGTGGGTTGAGCTCCTTGGAGAATCTCCCCCTCGGAGGTTCCGGCGCCAAGAGCGGTTGGACAACCGGCAAGGATCGTTTATCTGATAAGGGAACCTGAGAAACCACTGCAGCCACCGGGATTTTCTCAACGCTTATGGGCACAGCCTTGGGAAGATCGAAGGCAACCGGCGGTCCGTTATACTCAACAGCGAATGAATATGGGACTCCATCATCGCCCTCGGGCGTCCTAGCAGGAGACATGCTCGATAAATCTAGAAGATATAAAAATAATCTCTAACCCTAATTTCAAAGCAAAGCCAGGTCTCGAACCTCCAATAGGAGGAGGACAAAAACACCATCAAAGTAAGCAGTAGCAGAATCTCCGTCCAAAACGAAACTGAATTTGAAAACAAAGCAAAGAATAGTTTGCAAAAGAAAATAGGGCCAGGGTATAGGTAATGCACAGAAAAAGGAGAAAGAAAGCCTAATGGGCAGTGAGAGCAGAGGGAGGGAGCAATGGGCGAAAGGAGGAAGTAAATAAGATGAAGAGAATGCTACTATGCTAGTAGGAAGGGGCTGACGTTGAGCGCAGGCAAATGGAGGAGAAGGGAAGAAAATGGAAAAAGAGAAAACCAAATCTGGGAAAATCCATAGGAAGGTGGAAGTGGGTGTCGGAGTTGCGCTTGGAGAAGAAAGGAAAAAGGGTAGTCGGGCAAAGTGAATGAGGCGAATGAAAAAGAAACGGCGATGGGGATAGGCGTGGTGGATGGAATCTTTTCTCTCTGTCTCTTCCCTTCTTTTTTATTTCTTTTTTTTTTTGGCTGCATGTTTGGGCTGTGAAGTTTAGGTTAGGAAGGAAAGAGGGTGATGTGGGGTCGGACCTGGTGGGCACTTTGTCCGTTTAGAAGCGGAACGAGGAGTTGGCTTCGGACTTTAGAGGGGCTGGAATTTTGCATTCAACAAAAGAGGGACCCACCCTCATCCTCTGCCGCTGCTGGTCGTTTTAATTGTACCATCTGATTCACCGGGTTTCTCGTGAATTTTTTGGCTGCTCGGATTTGCTTCCCCGCACCACATGCATGGCCCACTGGCTCTTTCCGCACCCTCATCAGTCCCATGATGATTTTTATTTTTTTTGGGAAGAGTCGCATGATGATATTTTGATATGAGAATTAACAGACTAATTTAAATAAATTAAAAAAATTAGTTTAAATAGTTATTTATAATAAATATTTATTTTTTTAAATATTCTTACTAATTATATGTATTAATTAGAACTATCATTTAATGAAGATTTTTAATGTGTATAACTATTATAATGACTACTTTAAAAAATAAATAAATAAATATCAGAAATAAAATGAATTGATATGTTATATTTATGATAATATCAAACTAATTTTTATATTAAACATCAAAAATAATACTTGGATTAGCTTTTTCGAGAGTGATTTTATAAAATCCCGAGGTAAGTCTATGGTTGCCAAACTCCCCCTATAATTATCCTCTCCTCGCTTCAGGGACAAAAAATATCAGCCTCGCCCAAAATAATTTATCCATGGTAGATGGAAATCTATTTCATAACTCCTGACTTGCTACCAAATTTCAGGCTCCGGCGGTACGTGCACGACTTGCTTGGATTTAAGATTTATCAATACTTTCAAATAGTCTTAAATAAGTCAAGACAAAATTCTCTGCACATACGCGGGTCTTGAATTTATTTATCTCTCAATTATAGTTACTTTCAATTTTAAGTATATATGCATTTAAAATAATCATTTCATCGGACGCGAATCAGCCGGTGAAAAAGATTGAAGATTGGTGATGGGATTTTTTTTCTTTTTTTTTTTTTCGGACGACAAAATGATATGCTCAGGTCCCTTGGAGAAGACAAACGTTTTACGATGAATACGTCCGTGCAAAGAACTGTTGACAAAAATGGTCCCCAGGACAGAACTGACGATATTGGTACTTTGGATTCTCTCCGACGAGATTTGAGCGTGCTTACCAAATTAATGGAAACGAGTCGATTGCCAGCCCCTAACCGTTTTAATTTTAAATCTTTTTAGTAATACATTTGTAATTGTAATGACGGAGAAACACGAACGGGAGCCCTGGAGCAGTATTGATTAATTTAATACTCATTTAGTACTAAATATAAAACTCATGCTGTAAGATAATTTACGCCATAAATAAATAGTTTTTCCATTGAGGACAGTAAATGTTAAAATCCAAACTTAGTTCAGCACCATTGATTGGATTACACGGACGTGATTTTGCCACGTTTAGCCACTCACTGAGTCTCGATCCTCAAAGCCTGTGTGGATTTTATGGCACTTGCTGATCAATATCTTCTTGACCCCATCTTTCGCATGGACAACCCTCTGGGATAAGCATCAACACTCTGGCGCTGCTGTTGGTGGTTGTGGTAGGTGGCCGGCGGTGTCTCCGACACCTTCCACTTCTTTACCGACTTGTCCAAACTCCCACTGTATATTATCCATTGTGGCTCTCCGTTACGTGCTTCTGGATCATTCTCCAACGATAGGCACTTCACCGGTCCCGTGTGACTCGTCAGTATCGACGCGCATCTGTGTGCCCCGTTCTCTAGTCTTTTCCACACGCATATCGTCATATCCGCCGATCCACTAATCAACAGCTTCCCCACCGTCGCCAAGCATAGCACCGCCAGCTTATGCCCTCTCAAAACGCCGCCGTGCGACTCCGGTTTCCCCTGCTCCCAGTAGTTAACAACGCCGTCGGAAGATCCGCAATATAGATAGCTAGAGTCCGGGCTTATTGCCAGTGCCGTCACAGCGCACTCTTGCTTTAACAATGTCTGCGAAAAGAAATGCTTCGTTCCTTTTCCTTGAACCTCCCTGCGCCAGACCTTAACAGTGCCGTCAGCCGAACCCGTGAACACCAACCCGTCTGCTCCGACCACCAGAGCGTTGACGGCGTCGTCGTGAGCAGTAACGGATTCTAAGCATTTAAAATTGGACGCTTTCCAGACTTTGAAGGTTTTGTCCCATGAAGCGGAGTAAATAAGTGAGGCGTCTTTGGTTATGCCGAGGCAAGATATGGCATCATGGTGTTTAATCCAGAGAACGCTACGGTTGCGTTTTCCTTCCACGTAATTCCTGGGCTTCATGGAACATTTTATGTAATTTTTGAGAGTCGGCAGGGTGGCGACCCGCTTGTAGACGGTGTTATTCTTGCCGGATACTTTCCAGACGCGGATGCGTCCATCTTGATGACCCGTGAGAATTTCTCGGCCAGCAATAATAATCGCTTTGACTAAGCCACTGTTGGATTTAAACACGGCGTGCTCCTTCTGGTTCTTCCATACCCGAATGTTCTTGCTATCGGACCCTGTGTACAACAAGCCGTCGCATGCCGCCAGGGAGTATATATGGCCTTCTTCTCGGATGAGCGAGCCCAGGAGAACCGTAGAGACGGATTCATCTTCGGTACCGGACGAGGAGGCCGCAGCAGAAGCGCCGGCGCCTGTCAGATGAGAGGACCATGGAGACTTAGGCAATGTCTCATTTTCAGAATATTCTGCTGCCATTGAAAATGTGCGTGTTATGAAAACCTAACTAGTAGTTGCATCTAATTAACGAGATAGAGGATGCTGCATTATTTCTTAACCAGTCATGCTCATTTAATATATGGGTAATGAATTAGACCTGTCTCTATTAATTCCTTCCTGATGAGTTTGATGCAGAGATGGAAAAATTGATGGGAAGGAATTAATAGGGAGACGAGGTCAGATGGTTAGTGGAGAAGGCCGAGAGAGGACGGAGCAGAAGAGGAAAAAAATCATATGCAAAGGGAGGAGATCAAGGGATTTTGTTTGTTTAGGTTTAGGAGGTCAATGTTTTGGAAAAAAACACGAGAGGTCAGCGACGGAGATTATTGTGTGTTATTACTGTTTTGGAATATAGCATTCCTTTCTGGATAATTATTAGATTTCAGATTTTAGAATGGGATGATCGAAGGAGAGTAGATGAATTTTCGGACCTCTTTGGAGCCCCTAAATTTGGGGTATGACTTGGTCAATCAACCAATTAACTATTTTCCATTTTTAACGCCAACGCCATCGTTGTGATATTTCAATCTTTTTTTTTTACCAGTTTTTTCTACGCGAACATTGATATCAAAACACGGATATTGGTCTTTCATGATTAATATCTTATATGATTTGCCTGATGCATGTGATTTATTCGCAGTATCTTCAAACTTTAGGTGACAGGGATAAAAGCGTAGGAGTAACGTCGCAGGTGCTGATTATGACGTCCTTTCAGCTCAAAAATACTCGCAGAAATATTTACAAGTACTACCCGTACTTTAGTCCATGAGGCCGGCCGCGTGCAAAGATGGAGAACCCCCATGAACAAATCTGCGCGTGATTCAAATCATTGCGTATTCAAATAATTTTCCCTGGCCTTCTTGTCTTTAATTTGTGTATATGGGAAGTGGAGACAAAAAAAACTTTGCCGCAGGACGTTATATCTCTCGCTAGATTCGAGTTTGGACACGATATCATTACGTACTTTTGGTGCGTGCATGGGGGATGAGTGAGTGCTTGTTTTGATTTGGAGGTGCTTGGAGATGGATCATCTCATTCCCACAACAGAGACACATCCCTTTAATTAAAGTAAATTGAGCATATGAATCCGGAGTTTATCATTTCGGTCAGCGAGTTCTTCACACAGCATGGTTAATTAACGGAGAAAGCCCACGGACATGGATACTTAGCTTGTATCCATATACAATGATGATGGGATTAAGTCAAACGGAAAGGAGTTACTCCTTTATAATATAACAAATCAATATATAAATTCTTATTGAGAAAGATATCGATATTTAGTATCAGATAGTATTTTTATTTTCAATAAAAAGACACTTGTGCTCATGAGGGGGGGAGGTGCTAAACATTTTTTTTTTAATTAAAGCATAAGTATCCTCCGATGCTTTAACAAAAAAGACACTTGCGCTAAACATTTCGTTCAATTGAGATCCTCCACTTCGGTGCACGGGACCAGCCCAATCATTGAGCTCTCGAATTATTGTCTGTCTCCCCTTTTTAGTATCCGAAGAAAATGTCTCTGTTAAGTTTTCTCTTCACTTTTTTTTGTTTGTTTATTATATCTATTATTAGATTAATGTCTAACAGATGAGATTTAATGCACTATAATATAGTATTATTATACTACTCTTCCGTCCTTATTATAAGACCCAATTTGACTTTTTATTTGGTCCTAATTATAAAACCCAATCCATTTTCTCTCTATATTATGCATTTTTTTCCAAGATAATCCTTCTAATATGATAGTTTTAACCAATATACTTGATTAGCAAAGATATTTTAGGAATAACAACACTTATTTATTATAATAACCAACTTAACTTACTTCCTTAATCTCCTCAAATAAGTCAATTGGGTCTTATAATAGGACCGGAGGAGTATTAAATAATAAAAATACATATAAATAAATTTAATATACATAAATATTATCATAATCACAATAAAGATCAGAGAATTATAAAATATTTTAATAAAAATCTACCAATTATGCATGGATATTCATTTTCTCTCTCCCCCGAGTGCCGGCCAGACTTGGCTGACTCTCTCCGTAATGGCTCAATTGTGTCTCATAGGGAATCTAAGGAATGTGAATTTCGGTTTCATTACTGAGCTTAACAAGTATTACCTCTGATTGTAATTATAATATCGTATTTATAGTTTAAAAGTGGTGTCTTGTAATTACAACCGGAGGTAGTAATTTATTTTATAAAATGTTACTTGAGTTGTGTACTTGTGTTATTCATGTGATATGACGTATTTACTATACTTAGGTTTTTGAAAAACAAATCAGTCGAATAATAATTTTGACCCCAGCACACACATGCTAGTTTTTTAAAAAGAAAAATAATTTGTTGTTAAAAATATCATTTATTCTCCACCGGGATGGTATTTAGTGATGTGATTATTAAAAAAAGTGTCTGGCCATTCATCAAAGCTGGCAGCGGATTAAGTGCGATTGATTCTTAAATCTTTGCCTTTGTCACGTGCTAAAAGAACGGTTGTTGCCAAATGCTGCATGGTATTTTCTTTTTTCTTTTTTTTTTAATTGGAAGTTGAGAACGTTAGGAAACTGCGTCAAGGGCAAGGGCTTGTTAATTTGTATATGGGTTCAGTAAGCATTTATAAAAACTTTCATATAAAATCGACACAAAACTCTCATTACTTATCTCGTATTTGATAAAACATGATTGAAAAATTATTTTTAAAGAAATCACGATTCCAAACAACGCCTAAACATGTGAAGGGAGAGTCTCAGGTCACAAAATCTGATGTGTGGGGAGAAAGACAATAATAAGCCGGAAATACCTTTTCCAACTAAGATTTGGGTTCAATAGCTCAGATCTAAATAGTTAGAAACACTAGGTAATGGATTTTTACTAACGGAAGATCGTAATTGAAGCTAACAAAAACAAAAGAATACAAAATGGAGAGTCAATTATCCACCTCCCTAATGAAGGGGGAATTAGATGTCAGTAACAACAATGATCAGCATTATCAGCATTCAATTCCCGTGGCTGCCGACGAGGGAAGGATAATACTCCCTCCATTTCTTATTATACGAGACATTTAATGTTTATGGTATATTCTCATATATAAGAGACATTTAAAAGTTGTTTCTATTTTTTTGTATTGATTTCCTATTTTACCCCTATTTATTTTGTTTCCAACTCATACTCTCTCTCCCTCCCACTCCTTTTTCTTTTAATAATTTAATTGTTCTCTTTCATACTCTTTCTCCTTATTAATAAGGGTATTGTTGTAAAAATATTATACTTTTTACATATTAATTGTTTTCAACTAATTTTAACTGTTTTTCTTATCAATGTAATTTGGTTATTTGTCTCTTATAATAAAAAACGGGGGAGTATAATCTAAACCCACGGAGGGGGATAGTATACGAGTCACTCAACCTGAAAAGCCATAAATGTTTAATTAAAGGGGAGTAGAAGATGGAAGGTTGCGCCCTCTGTTTAGTTTGTTTTTAGTCTTTTCGTAGGCCATAAGCCCCCTGTTTAATAGGAAACAGCATGGATGCAGCCCATTGTTTTGGGGTGGCCTTGTCACTTGTTTTGTTTGGACGAATCGAGCAACCATCTCCTCCACCTTTCAGCGGCCTCCAACTCTGCCCCCTCCGTTTTTTGTCTCTTCTCATACCACTAATCTATCGCCAACTACTTTTTTCCTCCCTTGGCCAATAACTTGTGCTCTAATAATCTTGCGTCTTATCTTTAGATGCGGCGCTTTACTGGATTCAAATTTTATAACTTTCCATTAATCTTTTTTATTTATTTGATTCAAATTTTAAACCTTTTTTTCCCCTCACGCTGCAGCCCGCCCCTCAATTTTGCATTCTCTTTTATACTTCGACAGGGGTTGCTTTACAAATCGTAAATTTTTCTTTTCGCCAAATAAAGATGCATTTAGATTTTTGCGAAAGCTAGGCTGTGTTCGAGTAACCGCCTTTTTCTCCACACACAGGCGTCCGCGGATAATCAATCATGAAATTTGATTCTTTCTTTCCGTTGAGGTCTTCATCCTTGATCCTTCCCTGTTGATGCATATGTATGCACCAAAACAATTTAAAAAAACCATACTACACGACAAACCTAACAGGTATTTAGATATAAACTAAATCATGGTTTTAGAAGTGATTTTACTACAAATAAATATGTGAATGAGTTTATTTCCAAACACCCTTCTAATCTTTCAAAACCGCACAAAGTATGCAGTTTTTTGAATTTTAATTCAAGAGTTTTTCACGTCTTTATATTCTTTCGCAAAAAGACAATCTGGCCCCAGAAAGAGGCAGTGAAACGTGACAAGATACAGGGCGGCCAAGTGTGGTCCATCGAGCGACCTGAATATTTCTGATGAAGTTTCAAAGAATGTTTGAGTGGAAATAAAATTATGGTTTTAAAAATATTTTTACAGTATAAAAAGTAAACGTATAAAAAAATTTACCGAAGAAGTGTTTTTTAAAATCATTTTTTTTAATAATGCAAACGCGGCAGCCGTTTCGGTTTGCGTTGCTTGTAATGGCAAGCTGAAAGGGTGTGACGTCGTTTTGAGAAAACCAGTGGCTTTCACACCCCTGAAACCACTTGCCGTCCTCGAAACAGACAACCCCGCTCATTTCTCATTATATACACAACTCCCCTGCCATTCTTGCTCTTGTGCATATCCACTCTGTTTTTCTCAAGTGAGAGAAAATGGCTTTCATGAGTTCCGAAGGAGGATGCTCGTCTTTGTCGGAGAACGACGAGATCAGCAACCTCGATCATGGACCTGTCTCCAACCAGCTTCACTTGAAACCTTGTTCTAAGACCTCGTCCCAGGGCCTCGACAAGAACCTTGTACTCCGACGTATCCGTCACCACAAAACCTTAAACAAAGTGAAAAGCGCTCTCGACTCTCTTCTGCACTCCTCACAACCCCAAACGGCCTCCTCCCAGGGTCACACCACCTGGCTCCAACAAGACGACGCCTTCTCTTCTCCTTGAACTGCATCTATTACTCCCCAATTTCCCAATTTTACATGCAAATCAACTTCTCAAACTATATATATGTATGTATGTATCTATGTAGCAGCAGAATTCATTCACTTGCTGAGCTTGAATTGTATGATGCCATAATTAGGGATTGCTGTTTCCGCATGAAAATTACATATACAGCAAATCAACCCCTCATCGTGTTCCTTACTGAATTCCAGATTTTGTTTCATCCTCTTTGTGCATTCCAAAAGGACTAAGCATCGTCGCCCCAACACACACCAGTGATCGAATATCATTAGCTTCCTCTACTAAGATGTTCATTATCAGTGAATTCTATGCCCCAACTTTTACTAAAAATATAATAATGAAACGCGTCATATATCAACATAGAGATGATAGAAATCGCTCGCTTTTTTTGGGGGAAAAAAATTCGTGGAATGTTTTCTTCAGGTTGTCATTTTGGCAAGAGAAAACTTTTACTTGGTATGTAAAAGAATCGCAGCCTTGCTGTCAGAGAACTTGCAGGTCTCAAACAAGCATAAAGAATTGCCCAGGCGAAAGAAAAACCATGCTCCTCACGAGCTGCAAGCACGAGAAGCTTTTATCGCTGATGTAGAAGCAATCCTGCAATGTAAACTAAGCCGAAATTATAAGTTGTGTCAGATAAATCATTGCATATCAACTAAGTAATGCAAAACATAGAATAGAAAAGCTGACGAAATTGGATGCTATCTGGAACCCTATCCGTAAAAAACACTCTGGCTTGTAAGATGGACAGAGAATAAAATAAACCATTAATTCTGGGAAACGCCTGCTTGTGCTCGTGCTCATTTCCCTTTGCGGGTTGGCACACACGAGGGGCACAAGACTGCGGAATTATTTTGTAAAGGGCTGATCTTGAGCTTCACTTTATTTCCGATATCTGGCCAAGTATGTGGCTGGGTCAATGGCCTGGTACACGGATGATCTATGAAGCCATTCATCAATTGGGCCTTGGTCCAATAAATCTCAACCATTTTTTTTTCCTGTCATTTTAAATTTATTCATTTTGTAAAACGAACTTTCCACTGTGCGAAATAGAACCTGAGAACTCAACTCTTTATAATATAATGCTTCAGATGGAGTTTTTTTTTTTTTTTTTACAAAAACAAACTCATCACTTATTCTATGTAATACCGTTTGATATCATATATGTGATGTACAATTGTGCGTCGTTATGATGGACGAGAGACTTTCGACATGCAACAATGCATTATAAGTACAAAAGAAATAAGTGATGAGTTTATGGTTTATTATATTTACTCGTGCAATGATGCTTCTATAATGCATGTTAAACTGGTCCTAAAACCATATTTAAATACCAATGGAAATAAAAAATCATTCTAGCAAGTTTATTCAGATGAAAATCTATTTTTCTTTGTTCATACCCATCAATACCCAACTTTCATTTTTCTAAGAAGCAAAGGTATTTTTCTCTTGAATTGCCTTATACTATATCTAATTTTTAATATAAAAGCTAGTTGACTAATTTAAATAGATTAAAAAAGTTTGTTAAGTTAGTGATTTGTATTAAACATGTATTATCTTCTTTAGAATACCTTTGCTAATCACGTATATTAGTTAGAACTACTATTTGATAAAATTTTTAACATGTACAATCACGACAATAATTGTTTTAGAAAAAAAGATAAAAATAAATTACAAAATAAATTAAAATTTTATATTTAAAATTAAATTAAAAATTAAGCAACGGAGGCAGTGTAATGTATTAAATGGATCCAGACGCTATCTTTAGTCATCAATGAAAATGAAAGTCACTGACTGCGTTTATTATGACTCGACTTTGGTGAGTATGTTTCTGTTGTTGTCCATCACACTCAATTCAGACATTTAAAAAAAAAAAAAACTATTGTGTGAATCAGTATATGGGATTCAAGCATCGTTGCGTAAAAATATCGTCTGATTATTCATCTGTTTGACTAACCCGGAGGCCCAACCGAACCGACCACGCGGTTCCATCTCAGCTCCCTAGTTAAGGTAAGCCAAAATGTCATGATAATTCATAGCTCGGGCACACGCTGTTTGAGTTGTTTGCCTAACGTTGCTGCTGGCGCACAAATATTGACAGTATAATTTTTAATTCATCGCATTATTTTCTTAATCTTAACTGTTAATATCATGGTTTTGTTTTTATCCGACGCTGTATTAGTTAATTTAGAGAATACAACAGGATTGCTTTCAGCTTCAACCAAACCAATTTGGAAGGCAAACATATAATAACAAAAAAATTTTGCTCGACACGACCATAGAAAATCTAATCATCCCAGCTCACTCATCGTGAAATAAGGAATAGGAACCAGCCGCTTGACCCGTTCCTTACAAAAACAGATTAAAATGCCGAAAGGTCATCGGCTTCCAGGCGTATGATTAAATATAATGGAGCGCGACAAATGTGAACTCGAAAAAAGCCACGGCATGTTACGGATTGGAAGGACACGTAATCACGTAATTGTGTCATCCAGACAGCCGAAAAGGGGGACTTAGCTTCCCTCCTCCTGCCCTGCCTACCCTTAGATCCGGCAAGGTAACTTTGTCTGGTTGTAAATTTTCACGGATGACACTCCACACATTATCCCAACCGTTGAAATTTTGATAAAAGGAAAAGGGGGGAGGGATGCCAAATTCCGAAAAGGGCAGCATCATGAAAGGAAGAAGAAAGCCACGGCACATGACTGGAGACTGGGTTTGCATTTGGCTCCCCAGGCCCCCCGGGAAGGGGGGGGTGTGTAACTAAGTACTAACTCCACTCTTTAATATTATTTTCGATTCTTAATACTCCTCCGATCCTTAATATAAGACCCATTTAATTAATTTGATTAGATTAAGGAAGTTAGGTAAGTTAGTTAATTATAAGAAAAGTGACACATTTTTCCTAAAACACCATAATCATCTTTCTTAATATCCCCTCTCCCTTTTCTACTTGATTATGGTTGAGGAATTATCCAAAGGGGTAATTTAGAGAAAATTAATAAATATGAAAAATGGGTCTTATATTTAGGACCAAAACCAACTCAAGAATTGGGTCCTATATTAAGGACCGGAGGAGTATAAAATATTGTTTAATTTTTATTTTGGTCCTAAATATAAGACCATAATCTATTTTCTCTCTCATATTTATATATTTTTTTTCAAAGTAGTCCTTTTAACAATGATAGTTCTAACTAATACACTTGATTAGCAAGAATATTTTAGGAAAAACAACATCTATCTATTACAAATAACCAACTTAACTTCTTTTCTTAATCTCTTTAAATTAGTCAATTAGCTCTTATAATCAGGATCGGGGTAGTATAAGAACTAGTTTGATTTTTAATTTAGTTCTAAATATAAGACCCCAATTCATTTTGTGTCTCACATTTATCCATGTTTTACAAAATAGTTCCTGTCTGTAATGGTTGCATATGTTAAAAATTCTATCAAATGGTAGTTCTAGCTAATATATATCTTTAGCAAGGGTATTTTAAAAAAAACAGCACTTATTTATTACAAATAACAATTTTAATAAAATTTTCTAATATACTCAAATTAGTCAATTAGTTGTTATATTAACAGCATGAGCTGGTATTATACTGTTTGCTTTTGCCGATTGGACCCGGCTAGGAACATGTTCTTATAACTTATTTAGGGGGTGTTTGGATAGAAACCAAACCATGGTTTCAGAAGTGTTTTTACGGATTACGAAATAAATATGTGGAGGAGGTTACCTCGTTTTGCGGAAAAGTGATTCTGAAACCTAGGTTTTGGTTTTGCCAAACACCCCCTTAATCAGGTGGCGGTGGAGTTTCATCCTGCCGTCCTTAACCCGCGTACGCTTCCATCACCCTCCTTCTGTTTCTGACTGTGTGTTTAAGATGAAATTTCAACTAGATCTTCAAGTTGATTATGATTACCACCGCATGGTATATTTGACGCGCCATATATGCTGACCTAATATTATGGCAAGAACTGGTTTAATTCTCTTATTTTACTTATTATTGTTTTAAAAAGATTTAACTCAGGCGTAAATCTAGTGTAATAAAACTACCTATCAGATAAGTCAACCATTTGCAGGAAGAGGTAAGCAGGGAAGTTTCGGTTGGGGCGCATGTCACTGCTACCAAACATGTGAGAGGATAGTGTTGAAACTTAAAACAAACGAAGTTGGCCCATTTAGATGTTTGCTCACGCCAACCTTGAGAGGATGATCTATAGATTAATAACATAGTGGCGTGAAGCAAGTAATGGTGATGAGCTGCCAAGTTGGTGTCCGCGCACAACACGCCCTATTATATGACCTTTTTATGTTTTGGTCACTCTTTTTTATTATCTTTCCTCTGACCATCACTATCGTATTCCTCCCGCTTTCGCTCGTCCCCCCCCCCCCTCCAATTTATTATTATATAAGTTGGGTCATTTTCTACTATGTGTGCACATATATAATCACATACATCTCACAGATCTATCATTCGTCTGGCAATGGATTTATTCTGATCTCCGTTTTAGACAGTAGTGGAATGGCTTCCCTACTTTATTATGTGGCCTGTTCTGTAAATGCCCATTAGCCCCACCTGAGCATGGAGTTAATATATTGAAGATGTCCTCAACTGGGGACTACAGTTAAAGGTGGCAGTGACAAACTGGAGAGATGAAGACAGAATAGTCAACATCTTTGTTTTGGGTGGAAGAATCTGGAGATATGGAGAGAGGGCCAAATCCAGTCAACTATTTTGGCTGGGGAAATAGTTATTGTGAATGTCATTATTATTATTTGGGTCTTCATATTTTTCAAAACCCCGTTTTTGCAACTGTTGTTGGGTGGGGGCTTGGATTATATACCCATGAAAGCCACCGGAGTCAACCCCACTATGACTTTTTCGCCGTCGGCCATCGTTGTCTCCTTCCGTTTCATCATACTCCCCTATCTTCGCTCCCAAGGCATATCTCTCAGCCTTCTGCTCTTATGCAATGATGATAATAAATAATAAATTTCCCATCAATTTAATGTCAAATTCATTCTAATCTGGAATAGATGGTATTTTCCTCATGCGAAGGACATATTCGTCATTTGACTGAAATCCTTTAAAAAATGATTGTCCCTATTCCACGACGATCCTGAGAGTGGGAACGACCGGGACGGCTCAAACAATTCTTGGACCTGCCTTCCTGTCTCTTGTTTTATTTTCGACCCAACCCTTTTAGTTTTCAGTATTTACACAGTCGCTGGAGAACAACGTTGAAAGTCTGCTACTTTTCTCCTCTCCTTTGAGTCTTAAATGAAAATTTATTGTCCTCCGTATTCAAATTTGTTATGTTCGAGTAGCGAGTTATTTCTTCAGCGGCCGCAGCCATTCATTTCAACCATCGCAGAAGCTTGAAGGTATGCATATTTATTAGTTCACGACCGTCCCTTTAAAACTGAGGGAAACAAAAATTCAAATCTTCATTTTGATCATTTATTGAAAGTCATGGCTGCCCAACGGCATCTATCGCAGGCTTTTACTACTGCTCATTTAATCACGCAACTTGATCAGATACTCAAACGGATCCTGAGATTTTCAAAGCTAATGAATCAAAATTCATAATTTGAGTCTCAGGCAACTCTGGTTTTTCTTATTCGGTCGCAGAAGCTGATGATTTTCCTGTCTGCTCAAATATATACCAGTTCAATTTGCATCCCGCAATGTTTCATTACCGGAGAAGTTTCTCTATTCTTCTCACACTCTTCGTGATTTGCTCTACAAAAGCCGAAAACCAGACCACATGCCAGACCAAGTGCGGAGACAATTCCTTGCCGTATCCTTTTGGGTTCTCTGATGGTTGCCAAATCCAACTGAACTGCAGCCTCAGCAATAACCAAATGCAAATTAGGGAGTTTGTGGTTCAGAACGTAACGTCTAGCAGCATATTCATCCATCTCCTGGCGAAGTGCAACCGCACCCTGCAATCCATTGGGCCCCTTTTCTCTGCTAACTTTGCTCCCACAGAGAACAACAGCCTCCTCGTGCAAAATTGCACATCTGCTCTTGGCGGCTGCGTTATACCCACCTCAAGTTTTATGAGCAATCAGATAAAGTTGGATGGCTGTGATAACAGAAGTGATAATATAAGTTGCTTAACGCGAAGCCAAGGCCAGGAAGCTTTTGATGTTCTGAGATTTGAGGATGTGATCCAAAGTGGATGCAAGTTCTTGTTCTCGTCCATAGCTGTTGACCAGAGGAAAGAGGACCCAGATGTTTCTCTGCAGTTTCAAATGCTAGAGCTGGGGTGGTGGCTTGAAGGCCCGTGCCAATGCTCTCCCAGTGCCAAGTGTACAAATGTCACCGTGGCCCCCGGAAAGCTTGGATATCGGTGTGACTGTCCTCAAGGTTATCTTGGAGATGGGTTCTTGAATGGCACCGGTTGCCGGAGACCAGGTGAGTGCACCCCGTTGTTGAAAAGATTTTATATTATTTTATATATTGATTCTCATAGATATATATTATAATGGTAATGGATGGTCGACTAGCGATTCAGAAATGATGATAAAGGCACTTATTTCAGTTTGGGAATAATGAAATGATTATCAGCGTGTGCTTTATGCAAAGGCCACCAAGGCTTTATTTGATTTGTTGGGTCGTATTTGGCGTACCAACTTTTGCTGCGGAATAACAACATTCATCACTTTGAATATTAGGCACTTATAGACCATGATGGCCGTATTCCTCTTTACTTGTTTAGTTGCCCAGAATGTCTTGATGTCATTTCAGCCAGTCAGACAAGTCCCCTAATTTTGAGCAGCTCAATTTGAGATTGTTTAGTAATCATTTGCGGGTAATGTTATAAGGGGGAAGAAACTTTCCTACGGCAACCAAATCCTGTAATCTTAATCTTGCGTAATCAACAATAATGTATTTACCAGTTATGAGAAACGTACGCTGTTGTTCAGAGAAGTAACTTGCGGAAGAAAGAATACTAGAAAAGTCAAAGTTTTGTAGCTGCTCCATCAGTATGGATCAAGATTAGCCAGAGCACGTGTCTGGTAGGATGTGTTCAGACTTTTCTATTAGCTGGCCAAAGGCAAGGATTAATGACAATGCATTCGCAACGTGAGAAAATGCACCAGGGCATCACCGACATATTTTAATTAATCTCTATTTTGCCGACAAAAACCCAAAAATAAAATAAAATCGAGGCTCTTGGCATTTACCCTTCTTCTAGGTGAGACGTGAGAGATTCAGTAAAATTAAGCAGTAGTGTTTGAGTTTTGAATAATGTATGGTAGCTAACCCTCTTCCAGATATTTTTGGGCCTTAATTACAAATATCTTATAACTCGCAAGTCTGTGGAGTTAGATTAGGAGACGTCTCTCTGCTTGTTGGAAGTATATCTTCGCTTATTTCTTCCTCTACTTTCACTGTCTCATCAGTTTCTCAGTGCAACGCTTCGACAGTGACCTCTGGAGGATGTGGAGGAGCAGTTAAAGTCGGAGTTCTTGTTGGAGGTACAACCACTTCTCTTTTTGGCACCTCACAGCCAATTTCATTACTTCATGAAGTATTTTGATTGACCACCATGATTCTAATTGTTGTCTTCACAGGGATCACCGCTGGAGCGTTGATAGTAGCAATTCTGTGTCTCCTAGGTTATTATGTACGACGCCGTTCCTATTGTTTGAAGAAGCAAATGACTGTAAAGCGCCTGTTGCGTGAAGCTGCAGGCAACTCTAGCGTTCCTTTCTATCCTTACAAAGACATAGAGAGAGCCACTAATTTTTTCTCAGAGAAACAGAGGCTTGGAACTGGGGCTTTTGGTACAGTTTATTCAGGGAAACTCCACAATGATGATTTGGTCGCCATTAAAAAAATAAGACAGAGAGACCCCAATAGTGCTGACCAAGTCATGAATGAAATCAAGCTCCTTTCTTCTGTGAGTCACCCAAATTTAGTTCGTCTACTGGGCTGCTGCATTGAAGAGGACGAGCAAATACTTGTTTACGAGTTTATGCCCAATGGAACTCTGTCTCAGCATTTACAGAGAGAGAGCGATAAAGGGCTTCCATGGACAATTCGGCTCACTATCGCCACCGAAACTGCTAATGCTATAGCATATCTCCATTCCGCCATTGACCCTCCAATCTATCACAGGGACATAAAATCCACCAATATTTTGCTGGATTACAACTTCAACTCCAAAGTGGCCGACTTTGGGCTTTCCAGGCTTGGCATGACCGAAATATCACACATCTCAACCGCCCCACAAGGGACTCCAGGCTACGTGGATCCTCAATATCACCAAAACTACCATCTTTCTGATAAAAGTGATGTCTACAGTTTTGGAGTGGTTTTAATAGAGATAATAACAGCCCTCAAAGTGGTTGATTTTGGTCGACCTCATAATGAGGTTAATTTGGCTGCACTCGCAGTCGATAGAATCAGGAGGGGCTGTGTGGACGAGATCATAGATCCCTTCTTAGAGCCGCACAGGGATGCTTGGACGCTCTATTCTATTCACAAAGTAGCTGAGCTTGCATTCAGATGCTTAGCTTTTCATAGCGACATGAGGCCTACTATGATGGAAGTGGCAGAGGAGCTAGAGCACATCAGACGCAGTGGCTGGGCAACTATGGAGGAAGCCATATGCACGGCATCGTCGGTTGGGTCGGCCCGTTCATCATTACCAGATAAAAGCGAGAAATCGTTTAGTGATGTTCAAGGTGATAAAGAACGAGTAGAGAGTGAGAGATTGAGTGTTCCAGAGAGGGCAGAGGTGAGGGATAGTTCCCCTGTATCAGTGCACGACCCTTGGTCAAGTGGACATAGCTCGTCTTCAACGAATAGCTTGTTGGGAAATGCACCTCCATGACCTACTCTTCAGCTGCAGTTTGTACTAACAAGCCAAGGTCCAATATAAAATACCACCATTTATTTGGATCAGCAAAATGTTCATACCAAAGACCACAACTAGTACCTGATTGCCTATGTAAAGGGAAGCCTCAAATGACATGCACATCTTTTTTGTTCTTTTAATTCGTCATCTTATAAAAATCTTTCAACCACTTCTATTTATAAACAAAACAGACTTATAAACGGCCAAGATCCACACTTGAGATGTATAATTATGAATTCGGTATTTATAACCATCGAAATAACAAAAACTTCGGGTGTGCCCTTCTGATAAGTTTAAATACGTTTCCAGAATAATCACACTAATGCGATGTCATGATCCACTCGTCGCTAAATCTTCCGTTCCAGCTACGAAGATCTCCTTCCCCTGCACTGTTCACTGTCCAACTCATTGCCACCATGAGCCATCGCCTTGAACCAGCCACCATCTTCCCCCCTGGCGTGCTCGACCAACTCAAATCTTGTTCTCGCTTTCTCTTTTCATTGAAGGTCCTGTGCCCAAATCTCCAGGACTGAGATTTCGGCTGATTTTTTGACAACATTCTCTGCATGTACGGCTACTGGCAATTTTTTTTTAAAAAATAATGCCATGATAAATGTGTGATTTTATATTGATTGAATTTTGTAATTATGATATGTTTGTTTTATTTATTTTTAGGGTGGTAACGCGTATGGCGATTTTTTTTTTTGTTAGCGCCATTTTCAATTTGGGCGCTGAACGAAGCGGGTAAAGTAGTTTATTCGGGTCTTTTTTCCCCGACCCAGACTTTTCGAATATGTAATTATCACTGCCATTTTGCGCCCGAAGACGTTTTGAAGCTCACATTCAAGAGAGAAACCCGGCAAGTGGCAAGCCTCGCCCCTGAAGTGAGGATCCTATATTCTTTCTTCCTCTTCATCTGAAATTTAAACTCGGCTGAAGAAGCACCAACATCTAAATTTAGTAGCTATGGCCGAACAAACCGAATCCCAAAAGGTCCAGGAAACCCTAAACCCCAATGCAAATGACAAAAACCTCAACTCTGAGGAAGCCACCTTAGAATCCGACTCCGGCGCCTTGGGTGGCACAGAATCAACCGTCACTAATCACAATGCGGCTGAAACTTCGGCTTCGGCTTCTGACGTCGATTGTGAAAGGTCCCTGGAGCATGCGGACGAGTTGTTGCAGCAGGGATACAAGGCAATGAAAGAGAACGATTTCAGCGAGGCAGCTGAAAACTTTAGCCGTGCTCTTGAGATCAGGTTGAGCCTTCACTTTCTTTGTTTACATGGTTGCTGTGAAATCTTAATTCTTGCTGTTTCTCTCGAATTTAGTTCCTGAAGAAACCGCGGGAAATAGAAATACTTATCTTACTGCTTCACACTAGTTCTCTCCTTTCGTTTTTCGATACTGTTTTCTCCAATCCATTGAAAATGTTTGTTTGTTTAGCCATTTCAATTATTTTCTCCTATTAATCATTTTTGTGTGGAATTTGGGGGACCGGTGCTTAATTGGTAAGCTTGAGTTCTTAAGTGTTGTGAATATAAGCTGTGGCGGTTAGCGTTTATGCAATAAGAATGAGAATAAGATTAGTGAGATTCTCACAAAGACAGACTAGCACGCGAATGCTGCCTTTATTTATTTATCTAATTTTGGCCAACAGCGCTGTCTTAATTGAAATCCTGCTTAGTTCGCGTTTAGCTTTTACTTATTTGCTTTTGTGAGATAAACATGTCAGTGCTTTGTCAAGGGTCAACCTCAGCGATTTATGTGATTGATTCCGTAGAACATACACTTATCCAGTTTCCTTTTTAAAGCCTTGATATAGTTATCAATCGAGGCAACTTATCAACTTTATCTTTGTAACTATCAATTGTTTTGTCTGATATGGGCTATCATTTTGTGATAACCATGCATGCTTTGTTAATTAAGTGTTGTTTTGGCTGCTTGCCCTTCAATGACTGTTTAAGTTGTCTAAATCAATAGAGTTGCCAAGTTTGGTGAACTTGCTCCTGAATGTGTCCACACTTACTACAAATACGGGTGTGCGCTACTATACAAGGCCCAGGAGGAAGCTGACCCCTTGGCTGATGTTCCCAAGAAGGAGGGTGAATCTCAAGAAGGCTCCACTAAAGATGGGTCTGTTAAGAATTCTGCAGCTGAATCTTCCACAACATCTATTTCAAGCAATGCTGAGCAGGATGTGAATTCAAATAACCAGGATGCAGCATTAGATGATGGTAAATGTGCTACTTCTGGTTTGTACTGATAGGTGGATTTAATGCAGTTCACTTCTCTTTCGTTCTTGTGTTAAAATGCTCTAATAATTGCTTTTCCCCTCCCTGTGATGCTGTGGTGGTAACTTTTATGATAATATCGAACTTGTTTCTCATTGAAAAAGTGCAGGTTATACTTCACGAGATTGTGGGTTTCCTGTTTGATATACTATTTTGGCATGCTTTCGTCTGCTTCTGTCACTAATTGTTGGTGATAAGAGAGAGCGAGGTGGGACGGAATAAATAATATCTACTATTGCACCTTCTATTTAGAGTAACAATATTATAATGTTTTATGTATAATATGCCATGGTGGTCTGCATTCCCTTGTCGTTAATGTAGCACCACAAGTAAGGGAGCGGCTGGCAAGGGAGAGGTAAAGGGACAAATATCTGAACATCTATGCTTTCACATAGAGAAATGAGTGTAATTACTAGAGTTCTGAATTTGATTTGTTTTTAAATGTCCCAAGAGTGTGGTATTCAAGTGTTTACTGTACAATGTCTAAGTAGTGTCGCAATATAGTTGTAGTTAATAGAGGTCAACATCAAATTTAAAATAACATATTTGCTGTTAGATTCAATGATTTGCAAATTCAGACACATTTATCGCATCTGTTTACTTGTGAAGCGACTAAGATAACAAAAACTAAAATGTCAATGAAGTGACAAAGTGGTATAGAAGGCTTGCAGATGGAGCATTGCCACAGGTTATATGATAAATTCTGGTTTTCCAGTTTATCTAATCTAATTAGAATTTCCTTCTGCGGTACATGCTATGAGAGATTTAAAAAGGACTATTGCGAGAGTATAGGATAAAAAAGCTCATGGTCAGTTTATACAAGTAAGGAAGCTTGAGAATACAAATATGTAATAGTGTCTTCTGAAATTGTTGTGATATGCCAAGTTTGATGATGCTACTTGTCTAGTGGAATGAATCTAGCATGCAATCATTTTTGTAACTGTATAATTGGTAGCATCATGTGTCATTTTTAAGTATTTTTTTAATTATTTCATAACCCCCAGGTGTTTTTCCATATAAAATGGGTTTATAGTATTAGTCATACTTTTTTGTTTTTTTAAAAAGCAGCGTCGACAAAGGAGGACCAAGAAGATGACAAGGATAGTGATGATGAGGACTTGGCTGAAGGTGATGAAGATGAGTCTGACCTGGATTTGGCCTGGAAAATGCTTGATATTGCAAGAGCCATTGGTGAAAAGCACTCTAGCAATACTTTGGAACATGTGGACATATTGTCAGCATTAGCAGATGTTGCACTGGAAAGAGGTTCTTGAATTCTTCTTCTTCTTCCTTTTTTCTTGGCCTGATAAATTCATTTAATTTAGTTTTAACCTTACCCTTTCTCTCATCCCCTCACCCCAAAAAATGAATGAATGGCAATAAGGCTCTGACCTTGCTGAAAGCAGGATTTTTTCTCTATTGTTTACTGTACAGAGGATTTTGAAACATCTCTCAGTGATTACAAGAAGGCATTGTCTATCCTAGAGCAGCTGGTTGAACCAGACAATAGAAAAATTGCTGACTTGTATCCTTCACTTTCATGACATTCCCTTGTTTTGAGATGTGATATGACTTGACTGACTGAAGCGTCTAGGCCTAACCTATGTAAATTTTAGAGCAATCTGAATCAAGTTTAGAGATTTCAGTAAATTTCTGAATGCAGGTTACTGAGCTGTGTGATTTAGGAATGCGTAGTTTGAAACCTTAAGTGGCGAATACAGAAATTTCCGTATATGTTTGTGTCTGGAGGTTAATTCTAAGCCTCAAGAAGCGATGTCATATTGCCAGAAGGCTGTGTCTGTCTGCAAGGAACGAATATACCGCCTCGCAAATGAAGTCAAGAGTCTCCCAGAATCTGATAATTCAATTGCAGATAAACAAGCAGAGATTGACACACTCACAGGTCTCTCAAGTGAGTTGGAACGGAAGGTAGGCTCAGTAAACTTCTGGAAGTTTTTAAATATTTTCTTGTGCTGCTGTTTTGATATCAAATTTATGAATCTGTTGAATTATATGCAGCTTGAAGATCTGCAACAGCTGATTTCGAACCCAAAATCAATTCTCTCTGAGATTCTTGGATTAGCAGCTGCCAAGGTAGGTGCAGGGAGGGCACCATCATCTTCAGGAGTAAGTTCTTCACAAATGGCTACTGCTAATAGCAGTGGAGGTTTTGACTCTCCAACTGTTTCCACTGGTCATTCAAATGGATCTACTGGAGTCACGCATCTTGGTGTGGTAGGAAGAGGGGTTAAGCGAACTTCGAGTGCCAGCATGACAGAAGCAAACCCAATGAAGAAACCATCGCTAGAATCATCCAGTGATAACAATGATGGACGGACCTCTTGATCTATTTAGGTCTTAGGGCTAATATGCGGAGATTTTATTTGGAAGGTACTTAAAAATCATGGAGGCTTTCTGAATTAATGGAGAGATAAATCATGACAAGCTGCATAATTGACTTCTTATCGGAGATTAGTACCATTCCATTATTTCCCTCCTTAGAATGGATTATACATGCATCTAAATGATCAATCATTTGTGCTTATCTCTTGTAGTGTAATTGTGGATTGTTTTCAAGTATGTTGAACAACTTAGATTCGATATGCATATGAACCATCATGCATTTGTTATCTGTCACAGTTGCGCAAAAACCATGGGTTGTTTTCAATCATGTTAAGCACTTTAGGGCTTAGGCTGTCAGAATACATGGGTTTGTGTTTGTGCTTTATGTTTGAAAATGGTATGGATAATAAATTTGCCATCTGTGTCTTGTCATTTCTGCAGCGTTGAATTACGGAATGTGAATAGTAAAATGAGGTTTAAGGGTCGAAAAGTATCCAATAACTGGATGTTTGGAAATTGGAAGCAAGCGGTGGGCGGTGGCTGCCTCGTGGCATCTCGATGTAAAATACAAAGTAGCATGCTTTGACACGGTAGGATTTTGTGTTAAACATGAAGAGGATAGAAATATTAAATTAGGACACAAACTGGACGCAAGGCTATTTTAGAACTGTTGAATGGAAAAAAATTATGATACACGATGGCCACTAAGAACGTTAACCTTGCCCCCCACGAGGCCACAGCCCCATTATAATGCACCGGTCTCTGGGATATTTGTTCTCTGAAGGTACTCCTTGGAGTGCCCGTGCCGTTTACTTCCCACTTGTACAAGCGTAAGTGCCAAGACAGGTACACCTTTTTCCGGCCAAATAAGACAGATGCGCTTTAAACACGATATCTGGGACGTGTGCGCTTTGAAAGTGCTCCTTCGTTGGATTGCTCGTGCTTGTATACTTCGCCCTCGTATAAGCGTAATTACTGAGGCAGAAACAAAAAAAAGACCGAAAGAGCTTAACATGTCCTATAGCGGGATCGTCGTCTTCCAGAGCCATTTGCCGCCTTCTTCAAGGATTACTGATCCAAATTTGAGTGGGCGTAAAATTCAGCAATGCAGTCCTCTTCAGTGATGAGCTCTTTCCTTGATTGGCTGGCATAATCGGCCTGAGAAAAGAATGATGGGAACAGAGGGGTTTGGTGTCTTCTTCAAGCTTTATGTTTGCCTTTGTATTCCGCAAAAAAGAAAATGATACACAGCTGAAAATGGCGGATTATTCCATTATTATGTGAGAAGGTGAAGAGTGGCAAGTTGTACGGTATGTGTTATAACATACAGCCTGCTCTTCCCCCCAGAAGGTATTACTTTCCCTAAAGCTTCAACAAAATGACGTGTCCTAGCTAATTCAACAGAAACGCACTTGGGATCCCTGGTAACCTTTTCAATTCTTCCCTTCTTTAGGACAGAATTCAAGCTGGTATTTTCTAATTGCGTTTGGTGTTATGACAGGAATAGATCTTTTTCGTTAGCAATGGCTATTATTTCTAGATATTGCTTTAAAAGGAATTCATCTGTGAGAATGTGTGTGGTTTATTAATGGCACCATTGGACCCGAATAATGGCTGATTTTGAGGAGCAATGTATGATGATGCAGCGCTTACGTTATATTGAGCAACAGGCATACCTTCTATCTATCTGTGCTTGTGTGGTGAAGTGCCTTGGATGGAATGGCTCTTTCCGAATAATCAATATTGATTCGTTGTAAAAGATGAGGTTGGCTTTTTTCTTGATGTTGCTTCCTGCAGGCAATGGAAATACTCAGGTCTGTAGCATTGGATGCTGGTCTGTGGTAGTTTTGTCATTTAGTACTAGCGGGAATGTCACATTCTGATGCAGGATTGGTCAGCTTATGCTAATATACTGTACTGACTAGCATCAACCTTCGTGTTTTTTCATTTTTTAATGATAATGGAACAATTAAGAAAGAAGAAATTCCTCTGTTATCGTGCTTGTTGGTTAAAGGCTTCAACTCGGCGTATTGAGCTTCCGTTTTCGTATTGCTTTTTATTCTTCCGACGTGGTTTTATGCTCCCTTACCCCGCGTTTCCTCGTATTTTTGCAGGAGATTAGAAATTTCAGGAACAAGGCTAAAAAAGTAATCACAAATTATGCTAGGAATGGAAAGATGAAACGCTAACATTGCCAAATCCATGGCGGCCAATACGTGCTTAAATTACATATCATCAATTTCGAGGTGCTTGGAAAAAGTCTGTAAAACTTGGGTTTAGCTTCAACGCAGAATTGAAAAAAAAAAAGGCGTTTTAGCTCAATCATGTGTTCAGGGGCAAATCCCCCCCTCCCGGGGGGGTCAAACGCATATTTAGAAAAATCAAACAAGTCATGGTTACTCTAACTCGAGAGTGAAGTATGGGTCTCGCAAAAGGATTCTTAAATCTTAGCTGTGACTTTGAACAATGTCTTCCTGGTCTCAGACTGAGATTCTGAAAATGCCCAAAAGGGTGGCTATGCCAATAGCCTATAGATTCATCTCTTAGTGCAAATTGCCCGACCACAGTCACCAAACACACGAAAAAGCCTTAATAAAAACATGCATTACTCTACATTCTTATAAATTTGTCAATCTTACAAGAAATCGCCTCCCAGGCCATTGAAACTCATTGAGAGTAAGTGGGGTTTGTTTTGACTTTTCCCCTGTGCTTTTCTATTAGCCTTCCAATGGTTATTAGTATGGACACCATCGTCTCCCTTCTTGGAACAATTTTCCCAATAATTTATTCGTCCTCTTTTTCAGCTCTCTCACTTGGAAAACTTGAATATACCCATTTCATTTTCCGTGTATGATTGCAAAAATGTGCCCCACAATGGTTGTTTATCCACTAAAGGGAACCTTAAATTCTAGGGAAGGAAGGATGGGAGACCCAGATGTCAAAAATATAGACCAAGATGAGCATAATTTGAAATCTTTGAAAGGAAGATGCGCAATGCGCACCATTTCTTTTTCGGGCCATGTGCTGCAATGGCTATTTATTTATGGTGGAGGGCAAATTTATAAACCTCTTGTTTTTTGCTATCAATTTATGAACCTTGTAATGTCATATTAATTAAGCATTCGGAGCATAAGATGTCCGGTTCATGAAGAAAATGATTTCTAACTGAACCAGGGAACCTAGTCAAGCCTCAAGAGATGAGGACATTATAAAGAAAAAGCGATGGATAGAACCTGGCAGGAGAATATAGTTTTCCATCAATTACTTTCAATTTTCAAAGGCCCCCTTGTCCCTTTCTTAGGGAAAATCCATAAAAAGTTTGTGTTTGTAAATTTTATTGGTTAAAATAACTTGATATGTTTTTATATAAAAACTATTAATAGTTTAATACTCTGTAAAATTTTATACTAAAAGAATATTTATATAAAAATTATGAATAGAGATTTTTTTCCCCTCTTTCCATAAGGCCATTTGCCCTTCTGATCTGATTTAAATGAAAAGAAGTTTTGGTAAAGGAAGGCAAACGATCAAATAAAATCCCCTTTTGAGGAATTTGCTCATGGTCCATTTGTCCGGTTTGAGGATGTGGATTCCATTCTGTTTCACCTTTTTCATTAATGGTTTTTTTCCCCATTTGCTCCTTTTCCTTCATAAAAGTTAAAAACTCAACAGAAAGCGCAAACAAACACTCTTTCTTTCCTTCTCATCCTTTCTTCCATTGGTTATGCAAGTCAAGTCCACTTCACCCACTGCACGCCTTCTACAATTAAGGGCGTTCTTCAACTTTTGTTCTCGTATTTCTCAATCACATTTCTTACCGTTCAATCTCATATATTTCTGCGAAGCTTTCTGTGTCTTTGGATCCCAATTCCACAGACATCAGTCACATCATCTGATTTCCATGGATCCGGCTTTCTAAGAATTTCTGGAGAATCCATTTTTCTGAGAAATGGCAGCAGCAGAGGCGTCCAGCTCCAAAGGGCAAGCATGGTTCGATGAATACTACTCTCTGCTTCACCCCCTCTTCTTTGTCTTTTGTAATTTCTGCAGTATTTTCTCACAATTTTTCTTCTCAGGTTCTGCACTAATGGCCTGCCCAGCGACATTATTATCGAAGTTGATGACATGAGCTTCCACCTCCACAAGGTGAGCGTAAAAATTAGAATATGAATCTTCTAATGCATACACCTATCACAGGACCGACAATATTCTGTTCTGTATCCTGTTGTCTGAAATTTGTCCACGATGTACCAGTTTCCTCTGATGGCAAAAAGTCGAAAGCTTCACCAGCTGATAACGGAACAAGAATCAAATCATCCCTCATCAGCAAAAATCCAAGCATCTGGAATCGAAGAAGTGGAAGAAGACGACGAAATTGCGGAAGAACACTGTCGTATAACATTCACAGACTTCCCTGGCAGCTCCGACGCCTTTGAGATGGCTGCTAAGTTCTGCTATGGCGTCAAAATCGATTTGTCCGCATCCAATGTGGCTCCTCTCCGCTGTGCCGCGGAGTTCCTTGAGATGACCGAAGAGTACTCTGAAGACAACCTCATCTCCAAGACTGAAAGGTTCTTATCCCAGTCTGTTCTCAAGAGCATCAAGGACTCCATTAAAGCCCTAAAATCAATCGAGCCCTTGATGCCCCTATCGGAGGCTTTAGCCATTCCGCAGAGGTGCATAGATTCCATTGTTTCCAGAGCGTCGTCGGCCAATCCGGCTTTGTTTGGATGGCCGGTTACCGACGCCGGAACTAACGATGCTTCCACTCGGAGTTCTTTGTCGAAGCAGGTCCTGTGGAACGGAATTGAGTCTGGTGGAAGAAGAAAGAGCATCCCTAGAGGGGACTCTTGGTTTGAGGATCTTGGGCTCCTGAGTTTGCCCCTGTTCAAACAAGTGATTCATGCCATGAAAGAGGCAGATTTGAGTCCAGATATAATAGAGAGCAGCCTCATGTATTATGCGAAGAAATACATTCCAGGGGCTTCAAGGTCAAGTCGAAGGCCAATGACGTCCTCGTCCTCGTCTGTAGTTTCAGAGGCTGAACAGAAGGAGCTGCTGGAGTTTATACTCTCCAATCTGCCCCTGGGGAAGAGCTCTGGGTCCTCAACAGCAACAAGGTTTCTGTTCGGCTTACTCCGAACGGCCAATATATTGAACGTTTCCGAAGCGGGCAGAGATGCGTTGGAGAAGAAGATAGGATCGCAGCTCGAACAAGCTACACTAGACGATCTTCTCATACCGAGCTATTCGTATCTTAATGAAACGCTCTACGACGTTGATTGTGTGGAAAGAATTCTGGCTCACTTCTTGGCCGCTTTACAAGAAAGAAACGCCGCTGCGGGTGGTGATGGAGGGGTCGCTAGGTCGCCGGCGTTGATGGTTGTTGGGAAACTAATTGACGGGTATCTGTCTGAAATTGCTTCAGATGCAAATCTAAAGCCTGAGAAGTTTTATAATTTCGCTCTCTCTCTTCCTAATCAAGCCAGACTCTTCGACGACGGTCTCTATCGTGCTGTAGATGTCTATCTCAAGG
Organism: Neltuma alba; assembly: GCF_004799145.2. Taxonomy (NCBI): domain Eukaryota; kingdom Viridiplantae; phylum Streptophyta; class Magnoliopsida; order Fabales; family Fabaceae; genus Neltuma; species Neltuma alba. The sequence continues at coordinate 165,745 of NW_021636644.1, read as the reverse complement.
TATCCATTCATTCGATTGCCGTCTCAAAATTATACTGTACAGCTATATAACGAAACACATTCATGTATTTCATTAAAATTTTGCGTTGCTCACTTGCAGGCACATCCACGGATATCGGAGGCAGAAAGGGAAAAGATATGCGGAGTGCTTGACTGTCAGAAGCTGACACTAGAAGCGTGCACTCACGCGGCACAGAACGAGAGACTTCCGTTACGAGCAGTGGTTCAGGTGCTATTCTTTGAGCAGCTTCAGCTGAGACATGCCATCGCAGGGACTCTAATGGCAGCGGAGGCGGCTGCAGAGCCAGGGAGGCCGTCCGCGGCGCTGGGGCGAGAAGAGGAGGGAGACGGAGCAATAATAGCGGGTGCGCACGATGGCAGCAGCACGTGGCGGGTGGCGGTGAGGGAGAATCAGGTGTTACGCTTGGACATGGATAGCATGAGGACGCGGGTGCATCAGCTTGAACGCGAATGTTCATCAATGAAGAAAGTAATCGAGAAGATTGACAAATCGAGCCCTCATCGTGAGCAAGGAGGCGGCGGCGGCGGCTGGAGAAAGAAATTTGGTTGCAAATTCAAAACACAAGTCTGTGATTCTCATGAATCAGCGGTCGTAGACCGACGGCAAGGACGAGTCGGAGTCCCCCAACACCAGCTGAAGCAGCATGATCATCGTCACCGCGAATAGGCAGCCAAATCCCGTGGGGTTAGTCCGCATGTGTTATGCTGAATCCTATCCTAACTTTCTGCCACGTGTCCTTCTCAAGAAGCAATGATTGATTTATTAAAAAAGAAAAAGGCAAACAGAGCAAGGCCAATAATTCGGGTGATTTGGTAAATGTCGAAATGAGGCAGCTTTTGAGGTGATGGAGATGGACAGAGCATGAATAATACAGTGCGTGCCATGGTGGGGACATTGAGATGCATGCTGGGATAACACAGATTCCTTTTTCCAAGTTTTGGACGGTTTGCTAGGGTGCTCATAATCATTGCTTCCAATGGAAGGTGCTGAGCATTTGGGTAGGGTAGTCCCCCCACAAAAGGCTCCTTCATTTGAGGCTGTTCCGGTTGCTGACATGATGCTTCCATTATCTTGTTCAGCATATTTGTTCTCCTTCTCCAAATTAGGTGCCGTCAGTCAAAGCTATTAGTATTACTATTCTTTAGCTCTGTTCCATAAATTTGCAGGCCAAAGCAATAATGACAAATTCAGTCCAAAAAAAAAAAGCAATAATGACAAAGGATGAGGAATTGAATGGTTCATGGGTTTGACTCATAACGCCCAATTTTGAGAACAAAACTGTCTTTCTTTTCACTACTATCATGATGAGAATTGAAATTTAGTGCGAGGAAAATTAACGTTAACGTAGAAACCTTCACCTTCCTCTCTGCATTATTCAATATCTCTGGAACGTCTACTTTTAGTGTTTGGTCAAAATGGACACTTTTTCCACCCACAAGACCCCACCACTCCGGAATAAAAACAATCCTCTAATCAAAAGGGAAGTATTTGTTAAAATGTTATTAGTTAACCAAAACTGGGGATTGGTTTCCCCGAAATCATATTCCACGCTACACAGAGGAATGGGGCGTCTCCTGGATAAGGATTGACCACGATTTGAGTGTTGTACAGCATTCAATCTTTTGGAAAATTTAAGCTTTTATCTTTAGTTAAACATTTATGATTTGATTTAGCAAGTTGCAAATATCTTGACACAGATTTTTTTTTTTTAAATTATAAAAACTTCCAACTTCTGAGAGGCCCAGTATTAAATTTCTCTGGTTATATGTTAACAAAACAGCCAATACAGAATTAGGTAGAGGAGTAAAAACAGAGGATGGGATATGATAACAACCTCATTATTGCAAGCATTATTGTGACATGATTTTTCTCAGTTTAATTATAACCTTTATCCTTTAAAAATTCTAGAATCAAAAGGATTACAAGAAAAAATATATCAAACTCGATGTCTCTTTACTTTCAAAAATGGAACCTATATTCTCCTCAACGCGTTAATATAATATTGTTAAAGCACACCCCTCAATTATTTTAATGTGAGAAAAGTTAACTTCGTACTTGATCTCGTGGCAACACTGTCATGATTTGCTGTCTAAGTGCCCACAATGGACAGAAGCGGATGACCACGTTCCAGCCACAAACAAGACCAGAGCGATAGATGCTGATTCTGATAGTTCGTATGGCTAAGCAAAGCACTTCTTTAACTGTTTTACTTTTTAAGTATCTGCATGCCACTGAACCCAACAATTACAGATTTGGATCAAACCCCATCAAGAAGCCATGGTGTTGCCAAGTGTCGGAGCTTCAACAGGGCGCCACCTCATGATGAAATACTGAATACTCCAGGCCCTAATGCAGTCAAATTGAGACAGTTGAGATCCGAAAGTTCGCGCTGTTTACATATTCCTCCACATTTGTTACTTTAGAACTTGAAACTGACTTTTCATTCCCCATACAGTTGAATCTTCTTGTCACCCTCGTTCCCCCACGGCATTTCATTGTCAATATTCTAGCCATAGAACCATCGCCACTTCCCGGGGGAAAAAAAAGAAGGTAAAATGTTACCCTTAGGGTGTTTTTCTTCAATTTTTTTTTAATTTCCTGTTTATATCAATATCGGAAATATAACTTGAGAAATCAATGCATTTTCTTCAAAGTCCTGAATCAGGATGGGTAGAATGGAGCACATGGCCCTGAAAGCGGACCCTGCTACGGCTAATTTGATAGATTCCGATGTAAGTGAACTCAAACTAGCAGTCAAGAAGCTCATCAGTGACGCCACCAGGCTAGGAGGCTTGCGCTTTGGTACTTCTTTTCTTAGATGGCTAGCCTCCTTTGCTGCTATGTATGTTAACCTTTCAACTTGATTGGGATCTACGAATGACAATTCACATCAATTTGACTTGTTCGTAAAATGTTCATTCTAGTTACTTATTGATACTGGATCGCACAAACTGGAGATCAAATATGTTGACTTCATTATTAGTCCCCTACGTGTTCTTCAGTTTTCCAGGGTCACTTTTCCACTTTTTAAGGTAACCATTTCTGTCTGATAATTAATAACCCACAGCATTCTTTCGGTTTCCCCTCTCTTTATTTTGTTTCTTCGACTAAATTTTTACTGGGCCATTTAGAGGAGAGTTTGGAAAATGGATTGCTTTCATTGCCGTTGTCCTCAGACTGTTCTTCCCTCGACATTTTCCTGGTATGGTTAAGACAACATGTTATGCTCTATTAACATTGATTTGTCAAGGAAAATTGTTGTTGCCTTGTGAATGTGATGGAAAATTGAGCAAAATGATTAGATTTGGTAAGGTAATGTTATTTAATTTACGCATGCAGATTGGCTGGAAATTCCTGGTTCGTTGATCCTTCTGTTGGTGGTGGCTCCTAACTTCTTTGCTCTCACAATGAGGCATAGCTGGTTTGCAATAGTTATAGATCTTATCATTGGCTGTTACTTACTTCAAGAACATGTCAGGGCTTCTGGTGGATTCAGAAATTCTTTCACGCAGAGCTATGGAATATCTAATACCATTGGCATCCTCCTCCTCTTAGTCTATCCTGCGTGGGGCCTGGTTATACATTTTCTATAAAAGCCATTGCAACCATCAACACTGAAAGTTCTTTTCTTCCGCTAAATCATTCGCAAGATGTTTGTTTTATGACAATTTTGCCTTGAGAACAGACCAGTTCGTCAGTGACGAACACTGTTCCCTTCAATAATATCAACTCATTTGGATACGTAGTTTCGCACAAATTTTCTTGCTTTTGTTCTAACCTGACGAACACTGTTCCCTTCAATAATATCAACTCATTTGGATACGTAGTTTCGCACAAATTTTCTTGCTTTTGTTCTAACCTGCGTTACATTAAACGCTTCCTTCTTGTGTACAGAACCACAAGTTACCATAGTACTGATCACAGGATGGGTGATTTAATCGAAGATACCCACTTAGAGCTGAAAGTGCTCATACTATAGCTTAATTGTTTAGAGGTTGGGGCACATGAAAAGATTAATCTTCCTGCCGTTACTCTATTTATAACATAGAACAATTAAATTTTGAAGATTGAAGTTAACTTCATCGGAGAATGTCTTTATATTACGTGGATTAAGGGTTGGCTGGGATCAAGATTGCAGAAATATGATGGTGTTCAATGATTCAGCTGAAGCCATGTTGATTAATATAACCATCAACGAGCAAGTGTCAGGGAACACTTTGATTTTTTTTGGGGGGGGGGGGGAGAAGAGAAAACTTTGATTTATATCCACATTATTAACATGCAACAACAAAATTATGCCAAATATAGAAAATAGAGGCACAATATATATAGTTATCATTTGGTACTCATCCCTATGTTAAGCACTCGTCACAATAATGAGCATCGTGTTAATTTTTAGGGAACATTATAAATAAAGACTCCCGAATATATAAAAATACGATTTGTGACTCTGAATTTGGAAAATAGCAAATAAGGATCCGGCTCATTTTTACAAATATAAAATGTGGGTGAAATGTTTGAAATACCTCCCACCAAATTATGATTTGGTCTACTGAAATTGTCATTCGCTAAAGTGAATTTGTCATTTCCCATAGTCAACTCGTCATTTGGCATACCTTTAGTCAAATTGTGATTTGGTCTGCTGAAGTTGTCATTCGCTAAAGTAAACTTATTATTTCTTATAGTCAACTTGTCATTTGGCTGAAAGGCATTTCAGACATTTCACTACAATTTTATATTTGCAAAAGTAGGATCGGGTTCTTATTTGCTATTTTCCAAATTCAAAGTCCCAAATCACAATTTTACATATTCGGGGGTCTTTATTTGCAATTTTTCTAATTTTTAATCTGCAATTTTTTAAAGATAAATTTATTTTTAAAAAAATATTAATTATAAATTATCCTTATTTTAATTTATATATATTAAAATAAAAATATTTAAAGTATAAAAAATTTTAAATTAAATACAAACCATTTAAAATTAATGTAAATGATGCAGATTAAGATGAGCATCCCATAATCATGTGGTGATGAGTATGGAACGAGTTCTCCAAAAAATATATAGGGAGGTCTTTCTCTTGGAATGCCCCTGGTTTTTTTCCCTTTGAGTAATATATAGATTTGAAAAGGTCCTCTTTCCCTATATTTTCTCTGGTTTAGTTTAGTTTTTCTTTTTCTTTTTTTACTAAAACATAGATATCCTCTTATTAGAGGCAATTCTTTTCGACGCACGGTCAGACACTAAATGTGAACACTTTTCCTAGTAAAAATTTGAATCTTAGTTTGTCACGTTATGAGAGACAAGTCCTTTTTATTAGACCGAAACCTCGTTGGTTGGTTTAGTTTTGTTTCCCTTGTTATATTAGTAGGGTTTGAAATTGAAACTACCATAGCCCGCCCGCCACTACAACGTTTTTGCCACATTAGTTGCCCTCTGCTATATTTCTTTTTTCTTTTTAGTTTTTTTTGTAAAAGATGACAGGCTCAGCCCAATTGAATTGAACCAAAGGTGGGATTAAAAACCAAACCAATGAAAAACTAATGTGGGCCGATTTGTAACTGCCAAGGGGCTAGATCCGGTCAAAATTTATTCGTGTGCCCAATTAAGCGGCGCTTTCACCTCAATGCCGTGAACAATCCCAGAAACCCTAATGCCTTTTCATCGCTTATAAAATCGAAGCCGCAAGCCTCGTCGTGCATCTCATAAGTCACGACTGTAGGCGGCGTAACAGGGGACGAAAGTTCTATGTTTTTTCGAGTGAGGTTCTCATTGCTGTATCCCACTTTCGTTGGATTAGTTTTTTCTTCTGTCATCTGAGGTTCTTTTGCTTTCTTTTTCCGATTTCTCCTTTCAAATTTGGTTTTGAGGATTGAACGATGTGGTTTTCTCTGTGATGATCAAATAATGATGACGAGTCCGATCTTTTCCATTCTTAAAAATTGTGACGACAAATCGAGGCATTTGTCTGAGAGGAATCCACTCTTTCATCTTTTTATTTTGAACTAATCAATCCTTCCTTTCGTCTAATATCCGGCATAATGCATAGATTTGCCGGCGGTTCGATATTTCTGGGAAGATTTAAATAGGAACATTTTGACCTAGTTTTTTGTTGTATCACTGCGAATCAAGTGCTTGGCATAATGATGATAACTCTAAATTATTCATATGATATTCATATGATGATACAAATCCTCCTACTCATTCTGAATGCCGAGATTATTCGAAAGGTGTTGCATTTAAGTTTTCGGCTTTCTATCAATCTACCTAGCTCAGCAGTCATTGAATTAAGGTTTTTTCAAGTTATTTTAGTCCGTTGAAATGCGAGAGAAAGACATTCATGTGGCTGTGATGAGAAGCTAAATCTCTCATTGTTCATTTGTTGAGATTTCGATGATTGCATTTCAAGCACTTTTGAGCTGCGGTCTTTCTCCCATTTTGATCCATGTCTCAACAAATGATGCCAAGTATAATCTTTTGGGCATTTGCTGTTGGGGGATAAATAATCTACAACTCATTCTGATTAGTCCCTTGGTGAATGCTAATCTGTGGCATGTGTTGTGAAAGTTGGAATAATCAAAAGAAAGAAGAAAATGATTATTTGTTTTTGAATAATGAATACTAATCTGTCAACCATTTCCGTCACTAAACGCTGATCTCTACTCACAAGTTAATCCAACAAAGGATAGACCAGCTAATAGATCCCCTGACGAAAAAGTCTAACGTGGAACTCATTAATCCTCAAGGACAAGTAGACAGACCAAGCTTTATCAGCTAATCCGGAGAATTTTCATAGACTGTTGCCTCGTAAGCAGTGTTTCCGTTGCAAACTGCGACAGAAGGTAAGGCGCCCTTCGACAGATTGGGATTTTTAAAAAAAAAAAAAACAGGAACGTCCATCTTGTTAAATCAGCTAAAAATATCCTTCATGTGAAGGTGAAAAATAAAGCACGACCAATCAAAATACCTATCATCCAATTACAAACTCTAAATTGGAAACATGAAACAGATCAAACTGAGACTCTTAAATAAAATCAAACTTCATCAATTTCCTATTCTTCCGAATCCTTTTGTAAAACCAGAACCAATAGTGAGAATTATAGGAACTAAATTCGAAAAAGAGAGTGAAATATTAATACGAAATGCTAATATTAATTTGATTCAATATAAATAAATAAAAATTCAATGATGGATTGTATTTTTGAAGACCAAAGTTCCGCAGGATACAATCCCAGTTAAGAGCTTGCGGAAAGCTCTCTGTGGTCAGGAGCATGAAATAGTTCAGCGAGGCTTTATGTCTGAAAATTATAATTTTTAAAGCCTTTTTCGAAAAAGAATCGGACAAATTATATGTTGGACTTTGGCCCAAAACAAAGGGGCCGACTATGTAATTAAAAATCGTAATTTTGAGAAGGGTATCTTTATAGTTTATCCCAAATCAGAACCACGCAACGGGGCCATGAGTAGAGCTGGTAATACGGGCTGGGCCCGCGGGCCCAGCCCGCCAGCCCGCCAAAAATGGCGGGCTCGGGTTGGCAAAATGCCAACCCACCAAGGTGCGGGCTACTCCAGCCCGCACCGTTTTCAGCCCGCTCCGCCGCGGGCTAGCCGCCAGTTGGCGGGCTAGCCCGCTTTTTTTTTTTTTTTTTTTTAATTTTTAGTTTTATATAATTTCTAATATATTATACAACATAATTGGAGGATTTTAACCCCCAAATTTCATATTTACATCTTCTCATCCATGTAATTGCATATGTAATACATACATAAAAGATCTACTTAATTAATTTGGATAAGAAAATAGTCAAATTAATTATTTAGAAAAAAATATGTGTTAGTTTTTCTAAAATATCTTCTCAAATTATAAATTAATCCTCACATTATTTTATTATAACTCATTACTCAAGTTTAAAACTCCAAGTCCAATTTTAACATTACAAACTAAGCTCAAACTTATACAAATAATATTTTTTTTTAAAAAAAAAAAGTTAGGGGCTCGGGCTGGCAAAATGCCAGCCCGCCAAAGTGCGGGCTACTTCAGCCCGCACCGTTTTTGGCCCGCACCGCTGCGGGCTGGCCCGTATCCGCACCGCCAGCCCGCATTCCCAGCTCTAGCCATGAGAAAGGAAAAAATAATGAGAAAAAGAAATGAGAAAAAGGAATAGTGACACAGGCACAGACATTCGGAGAGCATTGGGTGCTCATCAGTTTTGATGAGCACCCAATGCTCATCAGATCTGGACCGTCCAGATCTGATCTGGACGGTCCAGATTTTATTTTATTTTTTTTTTATTTTTTTTAAAATAACTATTTTAATAGGTATAGGATAAAAAATAAAGATAATCTTCTAACTATCATTCTTTAAAAATATATCTTTTTCTATTTTAAAATAATTATTTACAATATTAGATCTGGACCGTCCAGATCCAGATTAGATCTGGACGGTCCAGATGGCTCATCAGGTGATGAGCACCCGGTGCTCATCACCTGATGAGCACTGTATACGGACCCCACAGACATTAGCTTGAAGTCTTGAAGCAGCCAATAAGAAAAGGCCTTATCCTATCCGTTATCTGGGAGGCACGAGAGCCATGAGATAATAACGGAGAGATCATTCTGGGCCAACACAGAGGAACGCCACACTAGCTAATCTCATTCAAGCTCCCCAGAGATCAATTTGTGGCAATCAACAATGGCAGCCTCACTCCAAGCGGCGGCGACCCTCATGCAACCCACCAAGGTGGGCACTTCCGGCCGGACCAACCCCTCTCAGCTCAAGTCCTCTCAGTCTATTTCTAAGGCTTTCGGTTTGGAACCTGCTGCGGCCAGGCTCACCTGCTCTGTTCACTCTGATCTCAAGGACTTGGCTCACAAATGTGTCGATGCCACCAAAATTGCTGGATTCGCCCTTGCCACCTCTGCTCTCGTCGTCTCTGTATGTTCCTTTCCCTTTCTTTATTCCAATTTCTGTCGCCGCACTTCCTTTCACCACTTATTCTTTCTATCCACTTTTGTAACTTCGCACTTTTGTTTCCTGCTGGACTCGTTATGCATCATCTGTGGCATGTTGGTAGCATTTGTAAATTTCATCTGCTCACTGTGGCAGCATATGATCTTAATCATCAGCAATTCCATTCTATTATGCTGCGTATTTATTTACCGCGAAAGCATGGTGATCGCAAGCTTATGGTCTCAAATCAAGCAGTCAAAGTTCGTAGTTATAATTTTCATTGTGGCACGCATTGGAACAGAGCACAAACAGAAGGCCTCTGCTTGCTTAGATGATCCTATATTTTAATTTGCTGACTTCAATTCAGTGTCGAACTTCTCCCTCCCAAAACAGCGTTAATTATATAGAAGGCTGAATTGCTGAACCTTCTAAGAGCTAATCTAGGTAGAGAGTTTTCCGAGTTGCAGAGGCCTGACTAAATTAATTATGAGTATGAGAATGTTGTTGTTGTGGATTCAGGGAGCAAGTGCGGAAGGTGCTCCGAAGCGATTGACGTACGACGAAATCCAGAGCAAGACATATCTGGAAGTGAAGGGAACTGGAACGGCGAACCAGTGCCCAACCATCGACGGCGGGGTGGATTCGTTTTCCTTCAAGGCTGGCAAATACAACGCCAAGAAGCTCTGCCTGGAGCCAACTTCCTTCACCGTCAAGGCCGAGGGCGTCAGCAAGAACGCACCCCCTGAGTTCCAAAACACCAAGCTCATGACCCGTCTGACCTACACTCTTGACGAGATCGAAGGACCCTTCGAAGTCTCACCCGACGGCACAGTCAAGTTCGAGGAGAAAGACGGAATCGATTACGCCGCCGTCACGGTTCAGCTTCCCGGTGGTGAGCGCGTGCCCTTCCTCTTCACCATCAAGCAGCTGGTGGCCTCTGGCAAACCTGACAGCTTCAGCGGAGAATTTCTAGTACCATCCTACCGTGGATCCTCATTCTTGGACCCAAAGGGAAGGGGTGCTTCTACGGGTTATGATAATGCCGTCGCATTGCCTGCTGGTGGCAGAGGAGACGAGGAGGAACTTGCAAAGGAAAACAACAAGAGCGCTCAATCATCCAAAGGGAAGATCACATTGAGTGTGACCAAGAGCAAGCCCGAGACTGGGGAGGTAATTGGTGTGTTTGAGAGCCTTCAGCCATCTGATACCGATTTGGGGGCTAAAGCCCCCAAGGATGTCAAGATCCAGGGCATCTGGTATGCTCAGCTTGAGTCTTAGACCTTCTTTATTTGCGTTTGTTTTTGTTGCGTCAGATTTTGTTGCAACTCCAAGCACTCCCAGTTTCTTCGCGTTTGTATATTAGATGACTTCCCATTATAATGCTTGAACTGCCAGATTTCGCGCCAATGGGATTGTGGGATTATAAATTATGATCACTCTTTCTCCCAGTTTCCACAGATTTTCCATGATTTCTAGCTTCTTCCCTATTTTATTCTTTTCCTCTTCTAGTATTAATGCGATACAAATATACTCCCTTCCTTCCTTTTTTTTAATAAGCAACAACTATCATCTTTTTTTTTTTTAAATATAAACAACATTTACATTTTATCTTAGTTTTTTATAGCAGACTTTTTATTTTGCTCCAGTTAAAAACTTGTTTTCATGGTTAATATATTTATTTTTTATATCCCAAAATATTATTTCTTAGATAATAAATATTTAGGAGATTATATTTTAATATAATCTCTCTTGATCAGGTATTCTCTTCTTGTTCACTTAGCTTGGATAATATGACGAGCAACTTATTTCTCAATTTCCACACTAGGCACAAGACTCGCGCTAATTTTAAGTTTAGGCCCAACTTTTCTTCCTCCTTTTGCCAACGGCCTTCAGGCCACGTCATTTTAAATGAATAATCTGCCTTGATAATACGAAAGCAAAACCAAAGGACCTGTTTGATTTTGTTTTCTACTTTTATGATCTTAAAGTGGTTTTGTGGAATTATTTTTTAAAACAAGTTCCGCAGACCAAAAGAAAATGTTGGAATCATTTGTGCGGGTAAAATTACACATAAAAAACTATTTTAAAGAAATGAATTTGAAAACAACTTTTGAGAACATTAGTAGATAGTCGTGATCAACGACGGGGCGATGATGGCTGTTGGCAGATAAATTAGTCCATGGTGGTTGACAGTGATTGATGATGGCTGACGATGGTCAATAGCAAATGGTGGCGGCGGCATGTGGGAACGATTGGTAATGGCCAATGATAGGTGGCAGAGCCGACGTCTGATGGTGGTCCGCCACCGTTTGCCGGTGGTTGATGATAGTCGATGATGGACGATGGTGGTGGCCACTGGCCAGCAATAACTGTTAGCTATTATTCGCAGATGATCATTATTAGTACGAGACAAATGACTATAACAAGAATCAAACTATTATTTTTTTTTTTTTACTTTTTAAAGAAACAAGATAGAAATATGAGCTGGGAATAATTTATTTAATTAAAATTTTAATTTCTTATTGTTGAGAACTTAGAAAGTTGTAGTGAAACATATCCAAGGCTTTTTTTTCTCACCATATCTTTCCCGGCCTTTCAAGAAAAATTACCATCGTGGTGGTATTTCCCCTGGGAATTATTCTAACGTACAGAATTCAATTATTTATTTGGAATTGAATGGACGCAACATAAATACTTGTCATGTAGGCTTCGGCTTCTCCACATCAGTCGTTGTTCCCATTAATAACTTATTTTTCACAGCTAAGAATATATTCTCCACTGATTTGGCTTTATTTCTTAATCAACACAATTAGACAGGAATGCATTCATGATGCATGCCGTGATTTTAAAATTGCAATAATAATAATAATAAAAATAATAATAATAATAAAATAATAATAATAATAATACTACCTCCGGTCCTAATTATAAGAGCCAGTTGACTAATTTGAGAAAATTAAGGAAATAAGTTGAGTTAGTTATTTATCCTAAATAGGTGTTATTTTTCCGAAAATATCATTGCTAATTGAGTATATTGACTAGAACTATCATTGTTAAAAGGGCTACTTTAGAAAAAAAATGTATAAATATGACAGATAAAGTAGATTAGGGTCTTATATTTAGGACCAAAATAAAAGTTAAACGGGATCTTATATTAAGGACCGGAGGTAGTACTTAATTATAATTGGCGCCCCGTTTTCCCCCGTCCCCTCCTATAGTACTGTTAACGGGAATGCATCGGGGCCTCAGCACAAGGATGCTTTCCTGTAATTTTATTCATAAATTGGATTGACAGATGTTTTGTCCTGCTGATCACTGTAGGGCGGGGACGCCGATCATAAATGCCACAAAAATTACATGCCTTATTATTTAATGTAATTTATTGGATTATATTAAAGAGCCTTGGATACAAATCCAGCCAGACGCCGCACCGACGAGGCCCCTTGTGATTTTCTACGGACAATATGAGATGATGCGAAATTCGGTTCTTTGATTTTTTTTATTTTTTATTTTCTTTCTTTCTTGAGATTTCATTCTTCTCGGCAATTCACTGTAAAACCCTACACTTCGAGCCCATTTCATTTGTGTTTCCAGAATTTCATGCTCTCCCCGCTTTCAGTTTTCTTCTAGTCTTCGTTTCTTTTTTATTTCATTTTGGGAGTTATGTGCTTCCAACAACTCTGTGATTGAAGAGAATTGTTGGTCCTGTTTAATGAGCCGGAGGATTGGTATACGATGAGCAGCAGTTGCATCCAAGGATGGACGAGCTGCCGGGAGCATTTGGCACCAGCGCCAGCTTCGCTCTTCGACTGGGGCAGACCGTCTTCTCCTCAGCTTCTCTTCTCTTTATGTGTTTGGGTGTCGAATTCTACAGCTATACTCCTTTCTGGTTCGTTTTGATTCCCTTCGTCTCCATCATTTCTGGTATTCTGTATTTATATTCCTTAGGATCCGTTGTTTTTGACAAACCCCGTTCTGCGTTGCTGAATTTGACTTTTACCCCAATTCTCTGTATTCCTTTTAGCGTGCTCTGTGAAAGTTGGCAAGCTTATTAATTTATCATCTTTACTTCTCTCTTAAGAAGCGGCAATTGATGATTGGCTTCGATTGTTTCAAAAGTTGCATGGATATTTATATTAGGAATTTAGGATTGACTTTGCAGAGTGTGTGTCGTGGCTTGTAAATGAATTGTTGGCAAAATATAGGTACAACTGCTAGTAGCAGAAAAGCACAACTATCGAAAGGTTCCAGAACAAGAGTCCGGAGAGGAATAATGAAAGCATGAAACAAGCTAGCATCCCTTTTCGAGTAGCGAACTAGCTCTGCAGATTTACAACCAAATCATCCAAAAATATGCTTCCTCTTCTTTATAGTTGTTGCCTCTATTTTAGGGAAAGTATCAAAATATAGCCTATAAGAGAATGGTGCTTGTCTGCGTTGTGACAGTTTTCCAACATGCCTCACACGTCTCTTCCATCTTCTAATTTCTTGCCTTAATTTAACCTTCCAGGCTCCCGCATTCCTATCATGGGGTTAAGGAAGAAATTAAGTCTTCTAATAGTTTGTTTATGGCTGCGTGTGTTTCTCTAATAAAGCTGTTGAAAATTCCATATCAGAAAGCCAAATCAAATGAGGGGATGCTGCAGATCACTGCTGTCAGCTCCTTATTGTCAATGGAATTGTATGTGAATTATACTAAACTCTGCACGGAATTTGTTAACTTGGCCATTTCATTGCCTAAATAATGAGGAGGTAAAAGCATGAGCCTATGTCTGCCATCAAGGTTCCAAAAGTTGTATCGGCCAGCAGATGCGCATTGGAGTTCATGCTGTCTTGGTTATGTTTCATGCTAGTCTCACCAGGGCCTTCAAGAGTTTTTATATTCTGCTTGTTCATGTTATTTTGCAGCTATTTGGTGACAGTCATGGGCTTGGTTATCCCATGGAGCGTAACATTGTTAGTAGTGGATGCTTACTGTGTCTTCATAAAATGTTTACCTCATCAGCGGAGGATCATATCAATCATCGTCTTGGGAGACATGGTACGAGCAGTGACTCACCTCAATCTTCAAGGTCTCATTCACAACTTTGCACTAATGATATTGAGTTTTTCTACTGCAGGTATTGTCTTATCTCTCACTGGCCGCAGCATGTTCAACAGCCAGTGTCACAGATATCCTGCTTGATGTTGGCAGATCCTATTGCCCAACGAGGTTTTGTGGTAGATATCAGTTGTCTGCTGCAATGGCTTTCTTGTCTTGGTTCCTCTCATCAGCTTCCTGTCTTTTTAATTTTTGGCTTCTGCCAACTCTGTAAAGGAATAGCTGGCTTCTTGTTTGATATGTAAAGGGATGAAAAGGGTGCATATGACAAAGTCATTTGCCCGTATGCTGATATATTTTTGATACTCTGTAAATAAAATTCTAACGACTATAGCTAACAATGTGATGAATAATAATTGCCTTTTCCATGCAAGGATCAAGCAAAATCTATCTTGTTCGTTCTAAACTTCCTCCTTTTAGGCGACTTTTGGTGCGTGTCTGATGTTAAGTTGATGACTGCGGGGGCAAGTGCATGACTCAGAATGCAGGCAAGTTAATTGCAGTATGGTAGTATCCAAGGGGTGTTTGGAAACCAAACCATGGTTTTAGAAGTGTTTTTACGGTTTACGAAGTAAATATGTGGAGGAGTTTGTCCTGTTTTGCGGAAAAATGCTTTTGAAAAGTACTTTTAAAAGTTGTCAAACACTCTTTTAATGCTTCTGCTTCATATATAGAGAAAGCGTTCATAACTTGATGATTAAATTGTCCTATCTGCCATATCTTTTAGACGAGTTATTTCAGCTTAAATTGTAGCAATTGACCCGCTTATTAGGAATACGTGTCCGCGTATTTCATATTAACAAATTTGTGAATTCCAGAAACTTGGTATCAAACGCAAGAGACGAGATTTCTGTTCTTCACCCTCAAATACGGGACAATTGATTCCAGCATTGAAGAACGGGTTTCAGTTTCACAATTCAAGATCTGGACAGCAGATTCTTTAAAACAAATTAAGCTGGAGGTGTCTAAATAACGAACGATTGATTTCTCCAGCATCAGTGCTCGCTCGGATTGGGATGCTCTTCTTCTTGGATTCGATTAAGTTCCTGAGCCCAATAATTTAACAAGGCTTCACTCGAACAGAATGCATTCTTCGGTGGGATGCCTCATGAGGCTAACTTTTTGAGCGTCACACTAGGAAAACATGATCAAAGTTACATTGGTCCCAATATTGGTAACAGTGAGTAATTCTGTTTAAGGCATGCTGTGCCTTTCATACTACGATGGATGCCCTCCTTAGGACGTCAGAGAAGAATGTGGCCTCATGGAAACATTAGTGGCGGGCCACTTGCTCTCCAATGTTAGGGACAAAAGGCTACTAATCTGTGTTTTGTCCAGATTTTAACCAATGGGATATGCCGCCATTGTTTTGCCTGCGGTACGTTAAATTACTTTCTGCTTGTGGGCAATCTGGTCTTGTGGGATTATCGTGATGTTATTCACGCGTCGCTTTGGGCCGGGCGAGCGAATCAGCTGGGACTAGGAGAACCAATGACGCGTTAGAAAATAAAATTTAAAACAAAAGACGTCGTCTCTGCTGGGGATTTGATGCTTCTAGATCCTATGGCAATCTAGGGGCCGGTAAGCAATTTTTTTGACCTGAAAGTAGTTTCGTCAACTTGACAAATATAAAACTGAACAAAATTTCTCGGTGAAAACCATATGGTAGAAGGAAATATAAACTCGCTTCGTTTCTTCTAATTCAACCGATATTTGAATGCCCCCCTGGCTTCTATAAGTCAAACAATTAATGTGGTAATGGTGATGTATCGCCAGACAATATCTGACGATGAAAAGTTGAGGAGTTGTTAGAAGCTTTTTATACTTTTCACGTTCACAGTCAACATTATACAATGGGTCAAGGTCGTAGTATACTATATAATATGCATAATAATATATCAAAATGACCTGGACTTACAAGAATTTTTATGCCTGTGGAGCTCAATAATGGAGTCCATAATTAGGGAGGGGAGGGTGATCATCTTGACCAAATGAATTGGATTAGGAAGTACTCAAGTTTTGGAGAGGGAAACAATGAACCCCACCACCCGGCAATGACACATGAAATATACATTTAATATGGTCGGTCATTAATTAATAAGACTTGATGACATGCCCTCAAACAATAATCCCATTCCTATCTACGCAACTTCTTCAACTAGATTTTGCCTTTCTTAATGCCAAGACAGTGCATATGGTTTATGGTATCTTTGATCGAATCAAATGTTTGATTACGAAATGGGGGTCTCATCATTGCCTCTAAAGCTTCCTCCTTCCTTCCCACTTTTCGCCTGCAAGGTTGGCCACCACTTCCATTTATAATTTGTGCTCGCTTCACTTTCTTTGTACGTGCTACCTCCGGTCCTAATTATAAGACCCAGTTGACCTATTTGGGAAGATTAAGGAAGTAAATTAAGTTAGTTATTTGTAATAAATAAGTGTTGTCATTCCCAAAATATCCTTGCTAATTAAGTGTATTGGCTAGAACTATCATTATTAGAAGGACTATCTTGGGAAAAAATGCATAAATATGAGAGGCAAAATGGATTGGGGTCTTATAATTAGGACCAAACAAAAAGTCAAACGAGATCTTATATTAAGGACCGGAGGTAGTATAATATATTTGGACTTTTACTAAAATGTAATACTTATACTTTTCTGAATTATTAACACACATGGATGGCTAAAATTTGTTTATTGAAATTTAAAAACAAAGAATTCAAAAGTGATCCCAAAAGAATCCATCATATGCTATCAAAACATATATATTTATGAAAAAGAATCACACGAGATCGGTACCATATCTGCGCATATCATTCCCTACGTTACTGGGTTCAATGCATCGGGTGCACACATGTCCAATCGGCAACGAACAACCACGCCGACAATTTCCTTCTTATAATCCATTGTACTCTCTGTACTCTTCGCCGACAGATGCAAACTGAAATTAAAACTGGACAAAACAATGATTGATTGATTCATTAATTAACAACGTAGAGGAAAGGAAACCGGCCCGGCACCCCTTTTCTGCTCCTCTTCCGATAAGACTGAGACTTTGCGAGAGGTCCTTCCCTTTCGGGTTTTTGTTTCAGCTCTAAATTCTCACCACTTTCGCTCTATAGTGCAAAACAAATTATAATCAAGAATAAGAATTTCGTTGTTGAAAAAGAAAAGAAAAGAAAAGAAAAAACCGTCTTACCTTGCATGGACTGAGCAGAACTTACTCTCTCTCTGGAATTCTCTTCCACAGGTCTTGCACGTATAGCAAGATTTATTTCTCCGAGACTTGGGTTGTTGACATGATCTTCTGTTGATGAAAACTATTGTTTATGATTAATAATGAAAGGATGTATGTCTGAGATATCAATTAACTTGGACACCTGATTTGCATGCAAACAGTTCTCGCGCGAAGCCTTGTAAACCTGGAAAATACAAGTTCACATAATAATTATTAACTAACACAGTAACTTTGAAAGGGAGAGTATATGTGTACAGATTAAATAATTACGGAGACACTTACGGGAAGTACTGTATGGTTTTCATGTGGGTGATTATTGGTTGCTTTAGGGCAGAATTTGCAGTATAATTGCAAGCAGGTAACGCAGAAACTGGGGAAGAATTTGTTGGTTTGATTGCAGTCAGAAGAATGTTGCAATCGATCTTTGTTCTTGCAAGCCTCCAATAACGATTTCACCCAACCAGGATCCACTCGCTTCTCGCAACCTTCTGTGTTCATCTTTTATATCTCCACAAAACTCACCACTATCGATCAATTCCCAAGAACTACTTCTTTGGCCTTAAGAAAACATCAGTGACTAATTCTCGGAATGGAACCAATTAATGAGTCGCTTTTAGAATGAGCGGGATCAGTATATTTCAACTCCAGTTGCCAATCTTGATCAAACTATATATCTATGAGTTTGTTTCGATATAACAATTCTTTCTCGATAAATCCATCGTTTATATGATCTCATCTACATATATATCTCTTTAACCTAATTGATAGATACGGAATCTCTCCATTTTATCAGAAAGAAATCGCTATCGCTTTTTCTTTCTTTTCTATAGGTATATTCATATATGCAGTTAACATAATAAGTCGATCAATATATCATAATAATTAAATTAGATTGGGCTGTGCGTATATATCTATATTCATTTATTATTTTTTTAATTTAATCTTAAAACAAACCTCTAGCATTTTTGCCCAACGTTGAGCTCTAATATTCAATGACGAGATAATAAAATATATATACATGTCCAAATTGAATCACACTATAATTTGATTTCTTTTTAATAATTATAAATTATTTATATGCATTTTATTTGAAACAGACTAAATTTTCTTTTAATCTTTTATATCTATTATGGCCCAAAAAAAGACATTAATGATTGTTCAAGAAATAGTTAACTATTCTCAACAAATATACCCATCAAAATTAAACATTTTTATATTTATAACTTAAATGGTAGGTTTTAAACTGTTAAATAATTTCAGTTTAAAAGATTATATTGCGGAAAAAATATGATGATTTGCATTAGTCCGTTTTGAGATCATTCAGATTGAATTTCAAAATTTACATCAGTCTTTGGATTATATAAATACATTTAAATATTAGGTCATTTCCTGTCTTTGGTATCTGAGTTAAGTATTGTAACTCAAAAATTTCAATTTATTTCTGAAATACTTAGTGCAAATATTTGTTATATCTCGAATATTTAAATAAATACGATGAAACAAACGAAATATATATTTGAATAAAATTAAAAAAAATAAATTTTAAGACAGTAAAAAAAATAACAATGAATTTTACTAAATTATTATATATTTGGATATCATTTTTAACATTTGGGTCTAACAAAATGGACCAATCTCTTACAACATGATTAATTAAAGTTTGAATTTTTATTGGAAAAAAGTGTCAGCATTTAATAACTAACAATATGCTTGTGAAAAAAACAGTTGAATAATATGCAGCTTTCATGTCGGAAAAAATACTACAAAACTCTCTATAATGCTAGTACTTCCTTTGAAATAATGAAAAATAAGGTTGATTTATCCTATAGTTTTCATGCATAACTAGACAGTTTCAAGCCAAGCATTATGTGGGGTTAAATATGCGCGCGCCCGCGCTTTCTGCAATTTTTTTTTTTTTAACATGACAACGATGAATTTAAAGAAACGATAACGATGCGTATTAGAAATTAAATTATGAACCTTTTTCAGATCACGTATTATTTCTGATTAAATTGAGTTGATTAAGAAAACAAGTTAAATTAGTTATTTATAGTAAATAAGTATTTTATTTCTCAAAATATCCTTATTAATTAAGTTTATTAGTTAGAACTGTCATTGTTAGAAGAACTATCTTGAAAAAAATAAATGAACATAAAAGACAAAATAAATCAGGGTCTTATATTTATAATAAAAAAAATTTAAACAAAATCTTATATTAAAAACCAAAAATGGTATTATGTTCAAGGAAAGAGGAGATAGACAGTGAAAGCTTCAAAGGTGCCTCTATCTCTTTTTTTTTTACCAGAAGGTGCCTCGTGATAACATCAATAATTCATGATAATCAAATGTGAAGCTACAAAGTATCCCTTTTAATTTTTAAATGAAAACTTTTTCAAAACGCATGCATCAATATTATTTAATTAAAAACTCACATGTGCATCTCACGCCGCTGTACCCCATCGACAGAACATGATGAAAGAGACAGTGAAGCATGGTTACTTGAAGCTGAAGAATTTCCTTATAATGGGATCTGCATACATGCTTGGGCTATTACTAACAATGGGCGTTACATATTCGGCGTAAAAGTCCTCATTTTTCTCCCTCCATTCTAGCTTCTCATAAACATTTTCTCTATGTAAGTAACAGAAAATATCATGATTTAATTTTCATTTTGAACCTAGCCATTAGATGTTTAATTACTTAACTCAGCACATAATCTGTAGAGATTGATATGCCTGGAAAACTCAAATTTCATTTTCTGGGCAGCTGAAATCACCAGGGCGAAGTTAGAATATGGGACGACACGAAGATAAATAAACACTGTGGACTTTATTTTATTGGGAGCGACACCAACCAAGGGGGCTGGGATTTGAAGTAAAATTGAGAATTGAGAAAGAATAATGTGACGAGGGGAAAAGGACAAAACGACCAAGGTTGCATAAACTAGTAGTCGACGGGCGGGTGAGTCTGCGTTCAGCCCGGCAGCTTCAGAGGCAGATAATCACCTGTCGAACCTTTGAAAAAGGAAAATTAATATTTTCTATTTATTATTTGATATTTGACGTGGAAGTCATTTTCCCCACGTGCCTTCCCAGCAGTCTTGCAGCGTAGCACTTGGATCTCCCGCTCCCACCCTTCCCATCTTCTGTCTCGCCATCTGCATTCAATCGTCAGACCAAAACTGCCAAGCGGTGAGTAACCCTGCAACTGCGTGTTTCGGTTTGAACCTCGAAAGGGTTACAGTGGATTTGATCTTGATTATTGCAAGCCGGGGGAAAATAATAAACTCCCATGCCTGATTTGTCCTCCCTGTAACAGTATTAGTCATTTTAACTAATTTATCAATATTAAAAAATAGTAGTTCACTCACTAAATCTATTTCAAATTGATTTTTTTTTCAACTTTAATTACAAGAAATTATATTTAAATTTTAATTATGAAGACAGAATTAAGAAATAGACATTGAATACTTTTTTAAATGATTTATATGTCAGATTAAGGCATTCTTTTTTTATATTGGAAGAAGTATAAATATCCCGCTGTATCAACTCCCAACGTAGATCCGTCTACAGTGGTAACTGTCCAATTCCACGCTGTGACACGCCAGCTCGGTGTGGGCCAAAACCGGAGCACTCATACAAGATAATTACAGAAAAACTCATTCAAACACTGCCTATGAGGAGACGATTATTCATATCTGATGATATAGAGAGTATTTGGCAAGTATAAAAAGTGCTTTGTAAAAAGATTTTTTTTTATAAATTAAGATAAGTTTCTTTACATATTTACTTTATATACAGTAAAAATACCTTTAAAATCATAATTTTAATTCTCTCCAAACACCCATTTTAAATTTTAAAGGCAAAATCTCTTTTGCGCCTCACAACTTCCCTTTTTGCCTGGTTTTAGGATTCGAGGGGAAGTTATTTGACCGCGAGACAATGAGATGTGCGAAATATTGTAACTTGTTGGCTGTTTGCTAGTGTTGGTGATTGAACGTCTTGCATTTTTGAAGGCGCGGGTCGGAGATGGCTAAATAATACCAGCAGAATCGAAAGTGATACATGAACTTGTCACACGCTTTTACTGTCGATTTATTATATGAAGACAACTAGAGTGCCCGCGCCCATGGGCAGGAGTTATTTCATAATGAAAGATATTTTATAAATGCATTACAACACCACAATATATTCTTACATGCTCCGTCTCGTGCGAGGTTAAAATTTCATGATACATATATATTCTTAAATATTTTCTTATAAACACCTTCTCTTCTTATACGTGATATTAATTGTGAGACGTATCACTGAGAAATTGAACATTCTTTTTCTGTGTAGGAAATGAACATTCACTTGATTGTCTGTGGACTATGGTTTTAAAACCTCAAAATGAAAGTGGATTGATTAGAATTTAAAAGCAGCAGACCCAATTAGAACGAACCATTTAATTAACATACAATATAATACAGGTATCCTCTGTGAGTGTCAATTTTGTTTGAAGAAGTATGAGGTTAATGAGAATTTAAACTGATTAAAATTAGGAGTAAACTTGAGCTTGCGTAATAAGAAAAGCAGGCTCCAGCGCCTCGTTACCTCGAAAAGCGGGTCCATAATCCCTGAGGGAAGCCCACTACAACTGTCAACGACAAATTACAGCCTGGAAAGCCATGCCCCACTGCTTCCATTTTCAAAATCAATTACAAATTTTTTTAAAGAAAATAGATTTAATATATTCGCGACAAATGATGATCGTACGTGGTTATGTTTCCTGTCACAAGGCTCTCCTCTTCCCTATATATACCCCCTCTCTTTTTCTTTTTCCTCCGTCTATCATCCAATTCCAAATCCCCTCCTTTGTTAAATTCCAAAATGGGCAATTGCAGCACCTCTTCTTCGACCCTGGTGGCCACCGCCAAACTCGTCCTGCACGACGGCAGGCTCCAGGAGTTCTCCTATCCCGTTAAGGCTTCCTACGTCTTGCAGAAGTATCCCATGTGTTTCATTTGTAACTCCGACGACATGGACTTCGACGACGTCGTCACGCCCATCGACGAGGACGAAGAGCTGCAACTCGGCCAGCTCTATTTTGTTTTGCCTCTGACCCGCTTAGAGCATCGGTTGCGGGCCGAGGAGATGGCCGCATTGGCCGTCAAAGCCAGCTCGGCCCTCGCAAAAAGCAGTGGGGGTGGGAAATACGTCTGTGACCGGAAACAGGTCATGTTTTCCGGCGGAGAGACGAAAAGATCTCATAAAAGAGTGTCTCCGGGAGTTAATAACAGCGATAGGTCCAGGAGAGGGAGGAGTAGAGGAAAATTTACGGCCATATTGAGTGCAATACCAGAGTAGTGGTAATTTTCGGTCTAAAATGTGGTTCGGTGATTTTTTGTTGTCGTTGTATATACATTTAATCTTTCCCCAGGGAATTCTTAATTCTTGAACGTGACCAAGAGCTGGATGTTCCACGGAAACAAGTTAATATGATTAGATTTGAGTAGTGGGCAAAATTTGACCCAGTCAGTTTTTGCGTGTTCTGTACTTTGGCTGTCAGCTGTCTCAGGGAAGCCTCATTCTACAGGCGCGTACAAGAGTGTATTTTTAAGCCGTGAACATAAAAGAGAGAAAGTCCAACTGTGAAAACACTATAGTAGTGATAATTGAAGCCTGAAAGTTCTAACTTATCTCTTATAACCTGATTATACAATATGATAACGATGCCCACTGGCATTGGGATTATATTAGAAAATGGGAAGCCTTGTGCCAACCTTGCGGGGGAGTGGGCACAATATGCAGCCAGTCCAGAACGCTAGAGCACGGTAGTCTGGGAGACGACAACTTTAGAAAGAAATTAAGCGTCTGGAATATGCATAAAGAAAGGGGTGAAGGGACAATGAGCATAGCGTTATCCCAACGCAATTGATTGCTGATGTGACAATAAATTGGACCCATAATTATTATAAAAGATAAATCCTGCTTTCAGCCAATTGAACTCTGCTTATTCATACCTGATTCATAAAGATGGAAAGAGATCTGTGGCGAATAATTTAGTTGGTTGGGGCATTTGACGTTGATGGGAAGAAATGATAAAGATCGAAATGATGGGTTTGGAGGAGGGATGGTCCGATAGAAGACGAAGAGGATAATAATCTCAATTTGGCAAATGCAGATTCGCAGACGCAACAAAACAGTAGAATACTAGAATCTACAACAAAGGCTTTTGTGGGTTTGGCTTAGAACGGCTGAACGGGTCGCTATCTGCCATGCAATTGTTTTACAGTTGTATATACTTGAATTCAAATCAGATTGGAGCTACGCTCTGCAACTCGATTCATCAGAAAGTTTCTTTTATAAACTGGTTCATTATTTTGATACTGACGCAATCGTTTAACAATGAATACTTTTTTGTGATTATATATACATTTTAAAATGATTTAGCAGGAAGTAGAACCCCTTTGTGTGTATAGCTGCTTATGCCATTGTAGAGGGTAGATATAATAGTCAAGTTTCAGCCAAAATGGGTTGTGATGGTTAATGAGAAAGGTATTGGGGATTTTGGCCAAAAAAATAAAAAGGAGAGAGAGGTATTTGGGAAAGCGATACAGGGATAAAATTAAAGTGAGACTTGATGACACGAGACGAAAAGGACTTGATGGCGTGGTTTTGTACCTTTTTTTAATTTGTGTGTGTGTATGTATTTTGGAGGGGGATGGGGGTTGGGTAATTATTGGCTTTCTCAATTCTCATGAATTATGGTTTGGTTTAGTTGGTGAAGGAGTGGGAAGGAAGCAGAATGAATTACTAATAAAGGCTGGGGTGGCAGAACCAGCCCCAAAAGTTAGGTAACACATAGTCACAAGTCAGTAAACTGGTAATGTACTTGGATCACATAATGCTGCGCGTCTCACAGCTGCTGCCTGTTAGGCAGAGGATTGCCAATTCGGCTTCACCAATTCCAGACTCAGTACGGAACCTCACGTTATATTGCGATCAGCATTTGCATATCCTCATAATCCCAAACATAATGGAGTGGTAAAACAGCGCGGCATAAACCTGGACAAGTTAATTGGAGGGAATCCAATGGCTGGATTGCCGGAAACAGCAAAAATGAGGCATATGGAGAAAGAAAGGAGCCAATTTATTTTTGGGGGGGGGGGGGAGGGATTGTTGGTTGGGGAGTGGTAAGTACAAGGGGAGTAAAAGAGCCAGCTGGTGGAATCCGATGCCCTTCAAGCTTTCACCTTTATCCCATATCTCTGCTTCTTCACATCAGAAAGCCTTCAACCCTGTTCCATATTGGCGCGTCAGTAATCTACTGCCCTCCAATTCACCCCCCACAACACGCAAAACCAATTACTCACCCCAGTGCACGTGATTGCCAATCGTGATTGCCCTCACACCACTCTGTCTGAATTTTAAGGAAAACGCGGATATAGTAATTAATTTGCCTGCGCTCTATCGCAGAGGCAGCTTTCCTATTTACTTTAACAAGACAAACGAGTCTTGATGGTTCTGCGGGACCCCCACAGGATGGAATCAAACTATGTGGTCCTCACTACTGTCTAACCTTCCTCCCAGCTTTGTTTTGTTCTTCTTGCCGCCACAGTTGAGCTTTTCTTAATTGTTTCATGCATCACCTAATTCCCAGGAAACTACTAACGAGTGGGGGCCTTATTAGCCGACACTTACCCAGTTACTTTTTCGGGATTAGGCCTCACACACAGTTCCCAGGTCAAGTTGGTTCCGTCACAGAACGGTGATTTAACCATTAGACAATGTGAAGCAGGTGCGCAAATACCCACTGGGTAATGATTCATAGTTGGGGGCTTCCACTTCCATTGCGCAACCAAACAAATACAGGAAGTTTCAATTGAGGACCCTGAAAACTTGAGTTATTACGTGATGATGGCCAATATAATCAAATTCAGTATGCTTTGAGTGGCATTGGTGCTAAAAGTCAAAATGATGAAACACCCTGTCTGAAAAATCATATCGATGTTAATTTGTCTTTTCTGCAAGTAGCCGTGTGTGGGCTCACTGCCTCACTCCCCCAGTCTCAACTATAGGAGAAAATGTAAAGAACATGTGACTGTTTAATTTGTTCTTCGTTAAAAGCAATGACCATAATAAAACGTTGCATAAATATTGAGAGCATACTTGCAACTTGTTGTGATTAACAAGAGATAAAATAAATATATATATAAATTTTATTAACTTTTATTTAAAATTTAAAAAAAATTAATTTTATTTATTTTTAATATATAGTTTACCTCATAGAAATAAAATTAATACAATAATAAATAAAAATAGAATTATATACTTGTATGAAAATTTTTCTCCAGTCTTTATAAATAGGATAAAAAAATTTATTCTCCCTCTGCCTTACGGTACAGATAGCACAAGTATTTAAAACCAACTAAAATTTTAAAGGGAAATTTGGGGGAAAAAAATTCTTGTTTAAAAACTTAACCATTAAAAGGGTCTAAATTTGGTCACATTGTATACAATAAAAAAATATATTATACTCGCCAATCATAGTTGTACTCACTTACATTAATTTTTGATTGTTTCAGTTAATCAAGTTTTTAAATAGCAAGTTTTAACCAAGTTTTCAAATTGTAAGACTTTTTGTGATTAGGAAGTGCTATTAATCAGCCAAACAGAGCCTCCGGAGCGTTAACATCTTGCGCCCTACGCCCCATAAACCGTCCAGGGTCGTGGAAGTGACGTGGGGTCGGTTTAATTTTACTGACGAATGTCAAAGAATGGTTTTGCAAACCCATGAGCTGGGGGCCTATGGCCTATGGGTTTTGGCTTATTCGCACTTTTTCCTCTCTGGAAACCTAAATTCATCGTTCCTCGGTCTTCCCCGGCATATCCAAAAACATGGTTCCCGTCCCTCTCTTCTCTTTCTGGAATCTGGATGCACCGACTCAGCAGACGGCCGTAGAGCCATTTCCGATCCAGCTGTACCCCCGTCGCCCTCAGAAGCGGCTTCTCTGCACCGGTCCCACCCAAGACGCGCGTGCTGTGCTTCGAATCTTCACCGTTCAGCACATCTCACACTCCAAAAGTGGCCACGTCATTACCTTGAACCCTTTATGGCCGATTGCTATTTTCTTCTGTTCCATTTCTCCTTTAATAATATTTAAATTGGATAGCATTCATATTATTTCCTCAGGGTTATCTGGGACAAGCCTTATATTTTCCATTTTTGATGTTATTCACAGATTGAGTTTCATCTTTTTATCTTCACTTTTTTATGCTGGTCACCCCATGAATGAAAGGAAAACGCATATACCGTGCATGTTGGCACTATAGATAAAAATTTATAGTAACATATTATATAATAAAAAAGAGAGAAACGCATGTGCATTTTACAGTTGAAAATATCTTATCTGGAGTGAAAATTACGCAGGCGGATTTTCTCAGCAGTCAATAATAGAACGGGGCACAAAATTTTCCCCTTGCGTGTATATTTTATTCTGACGAGACGTAACCCAACAAACCTGCTCCACTATGGGTTCATCATGGAACACTATTTATTCTGGATTTCCCAGAGCAATGGAGCTGAAAAATATCTGCCACTTGTGACGTGGCAACTTTTGGATTCTAAGACGCATTGAACGGTGGCGATTGGAACTGCCGCACCGGCATGCGGCTTGGAAGTTGGAACAACGGTGGATATTCCATAATAAAAACAGTAATATTTTTTTCTCGCAAGAAAAACTTTTTTTACAGCATACTTTGCTGAGTAATCACTTTCACTTGGATCTTGATTCATTGATTTGGTTGAGGATCCTGTATCGATGGGCACATTACTGTTTTTAACAAAGCTCTTGATTTCCTGACGACTCTGGTAAACTACAGGGGATAACCTGTCAGAGATCAACTTCAAGCGATCTAATTTTGGTTGAGTTGAAATGGTGGCCATTTAGATTGAATTCGTCAAAAATTAATACAAATAATAATTATGTGAATCAGTAATAACTAATTAAAGAGAATATTCATTTTTAAGTGTGGTCATGATTTAATATAAAGCACAGAACAGATCAGATCCTATTTCTATGCGTGTTCTATGATGGGTTGGGTCATGCATAAGCCCATTATTATTAGACCCGCTACAATGGACTGGTCAGGTGCATCATACAAGAATCGCAAGAAAATACATGAGAACTGAAAAAGTGGATGCTGCTCACGGAACACTGAGGCCAAGGCATTTTCCTTTGGGCTACGGACTGCGGAGTACAGAGTACGAAGCACCTTCCCTATGATACTTTAATTAGATCACGTTCGATTTTAATAACAAGATTCTATTTATAATCTATAAATAAGGTTTTATAATTTATAATCCATAAATAAGATGTTATAATTAGAATTAGATATAGTATTTCATTAAAGCCAAAACCCTCCGCGGCATCAATTTCCTCAATTACAAGGAAGTCACGGGTTTAAAACCATTGTTGTGTGTACTCGAGACCTTACGAGAAAGAACGCTCCTTTTTAGCTGAAGGGATGGTGCTTGGCCTTTTTTTTTTTTTAATGGGAGGAGCACGTTTTAAAAGAGGATTCATGTGAGCTTCGACCCACTAAAACGGCAACCTTGCTAACCTTGAGACACCCTATTTTCTCATATTCTTCGGCTTCACCGCATGTCTTTATATGCTTAGTTAAGACTTAAGAGCCGCCACTGAGTTTGATACTGTCAATGTGACATCCGGTGAGCATCTCCTGACTCCTATGATGTTTTTTTTTTTGGATAAATTCTCACATCCCCCCCCCCCCAAAAACACACACACACACACACATTTATATTTTTTTTTTTTATAACTCGCAGATTCGCTTTCATTTCACAGCAGCCCCTCTAAATAATTCTCACCGGCCTACAGATGAATATGCTGAGTCCAGCAGCAGTCACTTTTGTCCAAAAAAAGTACTGGATTCTTGCCTTTTGGTTTGGTATTCATATTTTATCAGTATGTACTGCTGTCATCAACTTGTGCTGCTGTCCTAACATCTTTTGATGTGGGGGAGCCATATATACAGGATCCCAATTTTTTTTTTTTTAAAGTGAAAGAGTGAATCCCATGAACTGATTAAAATAAAACAATTACAAACACATACCAAAATAATCTGAATTTCTTTTATGATTCTGAATTTTCTTTTACAATCTTAATACAGATTGATGTGATGATGCGCATTTTTTTATTCTGAATTTTCTTTTATAATCTGCATTCTTTGACGATTCTGCGATTTTAATTTTTGCTCATGTTCTGCAAAATTTGGTCTTTTTGCCTAGATATTGTGCTGATTTGGGAATTTTCTCAGTTGTCTCTAAATACCCTACTTACCGTGTTATTTCCACTCCTAGAATTCATCCCAGCGACTTTTTACATCTCACTTGATTGATTTTCCTCTTTTCTTCTTGCCGCCAACTATTGATTTCCATTTTCACAGAGAATTATATTATTTATTTATTACTGATATTCATTCTCCCAGGGGAATTACGGGAGTCACTTCAGAATTACAAAATAAGCAAAAATAAAAAAAAAACTTTGAAATGATAATATTTTTAGTGATTGAAACCAACAACTGTTTTTGATTGCTGGTTTATTGAATTTGATTCAATAAAAAATATTCCGATGTACTAGTAACAATTTCGAAGTTACCATAGTAAAATATCATTATTTTCAACTCCCGAATATAATTTTTTGTGTGCACACACTTTTATGCGTGTCCCGGACACATTGTCCAACAAAAGTCGAGATGTTGATGGCTAAAAGAAGTTTGATTTGCACATGACAATTCAAAACGGTAATCAATTGCCTTGTTGACTATTAATCTCATAATTTCGACTAAAATTCAATGGACGGCGATGGGGGGGTTGCGACATGCGAAATGAGAATTGACCTTGAGCATAACGTCTACATTTATTCATTTTTCTTAAAAAAGTATTGGGGTATCATCGGCGTTGACTCTCACGGAGATTGTAGTCCTCTGCTTTTGCTAATTAATATACCACCTTCACCTTTAAATATAAAAGTTAATTAGCTAATTTAAATAAATTAAAATTAAGCTAATTATTTATAATAAATAGGTGTTGTCTTTCTAAAATATCCTTACTAATCAATTTTATTAGTTAGAACTACTGTTATTAAAAAACTATCTTGAAAAAAATAAATAAATATGACAAACAAAATAGATTGAAATTTTATATTTATGACCAAAATAAAAATCAAACAAGATCTTATATAGTTATATTAAGGACTGGAGGTAGTATTATTGTTTAAACAAAAAAGATTCGTAAATGTTTGCCTATCACTTTCCGGAATAAATATGAAACCGCGTAGTTCTGGAAATTGATGATCATTCCCATAAGAAGAGTGAATTGTCTCTGCCATGGGATATTCATGTTCGATTTGGAGTCATAACGAGACTTCTCTGTTTATTGACCTGTGTATTTATTTGACAACCAAAATAAACAACGTGCGGACATACATTCAAGTATCCTGTTCATGAATGCTGTATTTGCTATATTCATATACTCCATCCGGTGCCTTTTGAGTGAGATACAATTGAATATGATTTTTTTCAAGAGACATTTAGATATTCTCTCAAATTTTATTTGTTGATTTCTTATTTTACTCATATCATTATACATTACATATTTTTCTTTCTTCTATATAATTAAAGATATTTTTCGTAAAGATGTTACATTCTCAAACTTAAGTTGCATTGATCATGTCTCAATGCTCATCACAAGATGATACCTATTGTTCTAGTGAAATCTATACCATTGAGATATAATTTTAATGATTTATCCTTAAAATTTTATATAGGTTACAGACCGAAAGTGAATATAACAGAGCAAATGAAAAACATTATAATTTCCTGTTCTACCGGTGAGCCCCGTGCGGCACACTTTGATCCTTCAATTTAAAAAAAAAAATATACATATATTTTCTCAAACTTTATTTGTTGATTTTTTATTTTACTCATCTAATTATATTACTCATATTACTGTACATCATATATTTTTTTCTTTTACATGAATAAGGATATTTTTGACAACAGTATTACATTCCCAAACTTAAGCTGCATTGATCATATTCTCGAGGTGATATTTATTGGGGTGTTGAAATCCATACCATCGAAGTATAATTTCAGTGGTTCATACCTAGAATTTTGATACAGGTTACTAACCAAAAGCGGATATAACAGAGTGAATGAAAAATCTATAATTTCCTGTTCCATTGGTGAGTCCCGTGCGGCACACTTTGATCCTTCGATTTTTTTAAAAAAAAACAAATAATATGACCATTTTAACGGAAAAAATGTGAAGTTTCGTAGTCGTGCTGGGCGGCGCGATCTGGCTTCCACAGTGGGCATTTCAAATATTCCGGGGAAAATCATTCATTATAATTTATATTTGAAAAATTTAACTTTCACACTTTCGAAGAGCCGAGAATACATGAAATGAAACGGGGCAAGGAAAGCAAGTTCTAGAACCATTTCGGGGGGAAAAAAAGGGTAATTTATTTCACAAGTCAGTGGGGATCTCACCCCTCTCTGTTCTCCATTATCATCCTGGGATTCTGCAACTGCGATGGGCCAGTGTGGTTCGTCGGAGAGTCATAAAGGCGCGAAATCCAGCGGAGGTAAAGGCAGAGGCAGAGGAGCTGTTGGGGAGTCGTTCAGAAGACCATCGGCGATTATGGTGATGGATCTGGAGGGTGGATTTAAAGAGTTGAAGCAGCCAGTGACGGCAAGCTCTGTGATCGCCGACAATCCGAATTGCTTCTTGTGCGATTCTGAATCGATATACCTGGGGACGTGTCTCCCGCCGGTTCCAGAGGAGGAGCTGCTTAGACCCGGCCAAATCTACTTCCTCGTCCCACTCTCTCAAGCGCATCAACCTCTGTCCCTCTCTACTCTCTGTGATCTTGCCATCAAAGCCTCCTCTGCTCTTCCCTGACTTTGTTTATGCCTTTCCCTCCGATCACCGCCTCCGTGCGTGGTAATGTTTTCCTGTAAAGTTCAATTCATTTATTATTGTTCTCTCTCTTACTGGCAACCTCTTCCTTCCTCTCACCAATTTCTCTGTATCGAAAATGGTACTTATGGGTTCGCGTTTACGATCTCTGGCATTATTATGGCCGTACTTCTGATCATGTATTGCCGAACTTTTAACAGAAACTGTTTATATCATATAAGAATGATGATAATGAACGCATCAAAATGAAAGTAGTTATTATTTGTGTTGATAAGCCTCTTCTATTCTGATTATGTCGCGGTCGTGATGAGAAGAGAATTCTCCTGGGAGAATATAGATGAAAAGAAAAAGAAGGGGGTATTTTTTGATGGATCTTGCTTGACAATGAAACGTAGGGTTTACTGAACTATTTGTTTGGCCTGCCTCTCCATGTAGACTCTGGGGAGAATCAAAGTCCTGCGGGGTAACTGGTGATTAACATGGTTATATGAGATTTATTTGGTATGTAACTGTATAAATGTTTTCTAATTCCTTACCGCTGTTGACCATGTAACATGATGCTCTTCTGTAACTTGCTCTATTTATCATATGGCGTGATATGAAGTAGGTGGTTGTTTTTGTAATGAAGTCACTGATTCCCAAGCTTATCTCCAAAATAATTAATAACATACGTCTTATATCTTGACGACTAAGCTATGGCGGGGAAAATGGTGAGTTGGAAGCAAAAGAAATGGAATCCCAGGGGATTAATATAAACGGGGGGAGGGGAACACAGATGGATAACAGTGGTTAGAACGAGGCCCCGGTCCCGACCAGGCAGCCACTTGACATATGCACACACGCTCTCTCTGCCCATCTTCACGGCCCTGCTGTCACGCTGTTGTCTGTTGCACTCATCACCAACCTATGGCGAGGCTTCGCTTCGTAAAATTACTATTTGAACGATTCACATTCTATATTTTTCATTTTATAAAATTATGAGCAAAATGTTAATTTACTAAAAAACTATACAGATAAAATTAATCTGGTAAATTTTAATCATAATAATTTAAAAATAGTGAAAAATGTTTTATAATTTTATTTTATATGATATAAAATTTGGATGTTCAAATTACAATCATAATAGTTTAAATGAGAAGCGGATGAAATGAAATGGAAGAGAGGTGGGCAGGTTTCTTTCCCCACCAACCCTCCAAAAAGAAGAACCAAAACAGGGTAAATAAATAAAGTGAAAAAGTAGAACTGTTGGCATTTTAGCCCATATACTTGAGCATGCGCCCGTTAGAGCTGTCAACTTATTGTTATTGGGCCATTGTAACTCCGAAGCCCATTCTGTGTGAGCATATAGCGGGCTTTTGTCGACGATTGCCAGCAGGGTGGCCCATGGGATGCACCCAGGCATCCACGTGGGGACGTGATTTTACTTTTTACACTGAATTTTTCTCGATGCAGGGTCAATATTCAACCCCCCATTTCACTCTAAACTCAGAAACCCATCATTGAATTGAACCTACAGCGTTGATTGTATTGTACTTTTAAATTTTAACCCACACACGTAATGCAATTGTTAAATGTAAATAAAATAATTCTCTTCCCCCGCCTTCCTAAATATACGCATGTCAGGCTTAGTTCGCCATCATTTATTAATTTTTCAAGATTCAAATTATCTTATCAATTATTGAATTAGTGGTATACTAGGAAATAAGTCTATTAATATTATTCTTGACTTTTTATTTAGTACATCACAGTTGGGTTAAGTCATGCTTAATTTTCAGGCACATATTTTCACCACTTGCTTTGTTTTCTACAATTATTTTGTGAGGTCACCGGCAACAATGTTTTAAACAAAGGGCCACCTAAAGCTAGGAAAAGGAAAAACCGAAAAGCAGAGAGCAGGAAGATGGGATAAAGAAACTCTAGTAAAATCTTTTTGACAATAAAATTTACTTAGGTTAGCTGTTCGAGAGTTGTATAAATTCTCGGACTCTTGTTATTTTCATTTTTTCAATTTTCTTCATAGTTGACTAACCCCTTTTTTTTTATTACCATTAATTTTTAGTCGAAAAGATGGTGTACTGAATTCGGAGGCAGTTTGAGGCATATTGTGATTGCCAGTGGAAAAGTAGACATAGAAATAAAAGAGCACCTAATAATTATCCCCCGTTTCCATAAACGCCCAAAAATCCCACTTCTCCTAAGCTCACAGATCCATGTGCAGAGTTTCCACCACAGCTTCCCCATACCAGCAGACCCATCCCCCATAATCTCAGTATTAATATTAAATATAAAATATAATTTTTTAAAAGATATTTTTAACTACTACTAGTTTATTTGCTCGAAGTTAGCTCCAGGCGGAGGACAAGTTGGTAAATTCAGTTCCTCTTCTTCTGAATATAAAATAACATTATATCAGAGCATTTGATGTCATGAATCTTGGTGCAGGGCTTACGCCTAGCTTGTTGACAACAGATCGGGCCCGGAAATCAATGAAAACGAAAATGGTCCATCTCCGTCCCTTGTTTGCAGTGGCTTTTCTCGCCATCTTGCAAGTGTCGCCGTCAGCCACCACGACGGCCGAGGTGGAGCTACCGGATGCGGCCAAGCAGTTCTTAGACGCTCACAACCAGGCAAGAGCTGCGGTGGGGGTTGCCCCTCTTCAATGGAGCCAGAAGCTGGCGAATGCCACCAGCCTGCTCGTTCGCTCCCAAAGAAACAGAATGGGATGCCAATTCGCCAACATAAAACCAGGAACTTACGGTGCCAACCAGCTGTGGTCGGGTGGGGAGACGGTGACGCCGCGAGCGGCGGTGGAGGAGTGGGTGAAAGAGAAGAATTATTACAACCACGCCAACAACTCTTGCGTGGCCAATCACAGCTGCGGGGTTTACACTCAAGTGGTTTGGAGGAAGTCATTGGAGCTAGGCTGTGCTCAAGCCTCTTGTGTGAAGGAGAAGGCCAGCTTAACCATTTGTTTCTATAACCCTCCCGGCAACGTCGTCGGCGAGAGCCCCTACTAGTTACCACCCCAAAGTCCCTTACTTATCCCACTCTGTTTGCATGCATCTTTGTTCCTTTGCCTCTCAAATCAATAAATAAATCATCACTTGCTTAGATATCTTTTCGTTTCTCGCTTGTTTTTATGTTTCATTGCTATAGCAGGAATCACTTCACAATACATCGCAGTGATGATCATCCGCACCTGAACCGCCGCTTTTTCTGCCCTTTTTTCCCACGGCGGCTTGCTTATTTAGACAACTAGATAAGGCAGAAGCCAATAAGATTCCGATGATCCCAGTCTTTGACTAATGACTATAATGATTGGCACACCAAAGATGGCGTGACTTAAATGCACCGACGATTTCTGAGCTTGCCTTCACGTGCGTGCTTGCGGGATTCACAATGCAGACCGGCCCATCTGACCCGGAACTTATTATCCCTAACTCTCGAGTGAATACTAAAATCTCAGCCCAAACTTTTCTGCGCTCACAGAGTCCAATAGCCCCTTTCTTTATTTGATCCCCAATACAATGTTCGCATTTTTTAACTCTTCCACAGATTCTCCAGGATACCTTTTCTTTTGGCTACCTAGAAATAATCGCACTTTCTCATGTTACACGTGGTTCAGAAGCTAGAAAAGTCTGCAGGTATTAATTGCAGCCATAGGCTTGTATCTGGAGATCCCTCGAACCCAGATGCGAGAAACTATTCTAGTAATTGATAATTCAATCGCTTAAGACCCCAAATTGTGCTGACCCCTTTAGTCACTTCCAACGCTTCCTAACCAAGTTATAACCGTGATAATCTACAAACAGTCAACAATAACGTACCCAGTCGGAAGACATTTGATTATAGAAACAGCTCATTTACACTGCTCACGGCAGAATCTCTCGATTTTAACAAACTACTCAATAGTCAATACAGATACTTCTGTGACATGGGAAGACATTATACGCACGCAATATCCGATTGTGATGTCAACGCTACCCTATATATCTACTTTGTACAAAAGAATAAATACATAGAGCAAACAATGCGGATTGTCAGTCGCATTGGAAACTAATGAAATTCGGCCATCATTTCACCAGTTCCTTGGATATAAGATATCGGAAAGTAAAGTTGTGTGGAATCCATTCTATGCTCTTTCTTGATTTTGCAACCTGACATTTCTTGATGCTCTTCCGAAGAGATTCGGGCAGAGACTGTTGGATCATTTCCATAACACCAGCAGAGCACAATCCTGATTCCTTGGCAAATGTGTCTACAAGCTTTGGTAGAAGGATCTTCTGGTCCTTCCGCACTCCAAAGGTCGCTCGAATGTACTCATCCTTCGCAACTTCCAGCTCTTGAAACACTCTTTTTGGTGTAAACACACGCACCTGTAAACAGGTTCATTGTAAAGAAGTGGCCCATTAATAGGGATGTTACTATCAATTAAATTCCAAAGCTTTTTAGCCAAACAGAAGTCAGGATTGATAGAGTAAAAGGCGTCAAAGTAAATGAGAATAGTGAAAATACCGCCGGATCAGAATGGTTTCCTGAGCAGAGTGCAAAGTGTAAAAGAGGCTCAGGATGCTCTATTGCGTATGATTGTCGTCCATCTCCAGCCCTGAATTTTGTCCTTGGGGAAAAGAACACCCGGAGCCACTACAAAAAACAAGTTTGATGAAGTTCCCAACTAAGTCAAGAGTGATTAGAATGAAAAATGATTCTTTTCATTCTCAGGAGATAATAATAAAACATAGCTCCGAATGGAACTTCCATATTATTCTTGTTTTAGATAGGGGGCAGGGAATCTACCTGTCCAGGGCGAGAGAGCCGGCATCCAAGGATGGCACTCTGTATTGTGTCTGCACTAACAGTCTGACCCCCAACATTGTATGCAGCCTGGAAAGAGCACGACAATAAGCAGTCAGTTAGGTTAAAAAAATTTCATCCTTCAATTAATTATTAAAATCACTTTCATTTTTTCACCTTCAAGAGAAGAAATAGCCTCTTCACATTGTTTTGCGGAATCCCATAAGCCAAAAATGCCTACACACACCGGGGAACTAAGTATAATTCAATGAAAGAAATGGAGATTTTAAAGAGAGCACATTTTTGGAAGGGGCAATTACATGCATCACCAAAGCATTGTGTATGTTGATCCAAAAAGCTAGCTTCTCCTCATGATTCAACTTCCCAGGATTCACGTCTTCCAATTGACAGATAAGTGACCTGAAACAACACAAAAGGATAAAGCTAAAACTCCAGGAGACTCTACTTCCATTTAATTATATGTTTTCAACTTGAGAGCTTTATTGATCTAATGAGCAGGCCCACCTGAAGTTCTGGAGCAGCAGCTCCGTGTCACCCAATTTCTGACTCTCTCTATAAATCCATGACACTTCAACCATGGTGCTGTACGGTCCACTAAACTCCTTGAGCCCTTCGACATGGAAAGGGTTGTCTAACCGTACATCAAAAGAGGAATTGTTCTTGAACCCCGGACTCCATATATCACCTTGATCTCCCAGAGAAAAGCCGCTCATTGATGACAAGGATGAAGTAGGGGATGAAAGGCCAGGTTGCGTCAAAGATGGGTCTGAAAGCTTGCAATATATAGCTGATATGCATTTGACCATTTCTTCAGAAAGCCTATTAGGTGTATCCGGGATATGATCAGATATGCGAGTGCCGAGATGTTCTGCCAGGCTAATTACATTTGATGATGCCGTTTGGGCATACTGCACAAGACCACTAAAAGTCAAAATCATAATAAGAACTTATTGTGAATACAAGCATATGAAGCAGAAGATGCCAATAAAGAGCATGATAGACTGCTATCCATTCTTATGAAATGAGATAAAGCAATGCTAATTACGGCATGTTCCACAAAAGTTGATTTACCTCCATCATGGACAATGGTTGTGAATGACAAGCGCGCAAAGATTTATCTAGAGGTTCTGCTGGAGGAGATGTTCTAGTTGCAAATGCTGAATAGTGAGATAATGAGGAATGGCAACGATACACCCCGGAATCTAATAGCTTTTCTAGTCCATTTCCATTATGTCCTTTTCCTTGAGCGTCGTGCTCATGTCCATTGGATTGTATACTATATTCCTTTCCTGGAGTCTCAAGCTTATGAATATCAGATTGTATGGCAGAACATCCTCTTTTGGATAAGATCTCGTGATCACAAACTTCAATGACTCTTGCCTTAGGTGTTACTGAAGAAGCTTTTACTTTTTCCTCCTTGGTAGATGGAGATACGGAAGATAATTGTTGATCAAATGCTTTGCGGTACAAGGAGAGAAGATGTTGTTCCAGATATACAACTTCCAGCTCTAGCAGTGCAATTTCCTTAATTAATTCTGTAGCTGGCTGGAGTTACAAAAATAACAAAAGATTTAAAATTTAGCGAAGCGGAAGCAACGCATGACAGGATTATGCCACAAAATTGGGCGAGAAGTATTGAAATGTGAAAAATATACGACAACAGATGCACATGCTGGTTTTATTAATCCCAAAAATGAAAACGGTGCTACCTTGGGCATTATCACGTCATTTGAACTTTGAAGAGATGAAGGCCTGTATCCAAGAGCCTTTTCCAATGTGCATCGCACCTCAAACTGGTGTTGTAGCCTTCTCTCAAGGTCTAGAATCTGCACTCAAGTAGACGCTTGTAAATGAAAAATAAGAATATTTACGAGTTAAAAGTAGAACATTCTACCTAGCAAGAACAATTAAGATGGAGTATGATTAAGAGAAGTAGCCGTGGAGCTGTAGTATAGCGTAAAGAAGTATGTAGTGCTTACCTCTTGCTTCAGATTATTTTGGACTTCACGTGGAGGGTTTTGTTTTCTCGTAGATTTTGTACAATCGGTGAGGTATCCGATATCCTGGAACCAGATCAAAATCCAGAAGTTAGGGCAGATGTTCGGATATAATTGCCCAGAAGTAGTTGCCGACTCCAGAGAAGGATATTAAATTCAGCGATCAATATTACAACTACAGGGGATGGGATTAATTATTTCAACCTTAACGCCCCACAAACTAAATTCTCTGCAAATCCATCTCATACTACGCTTGAAATTATATTATTTATTAATTATTAACTTCAAAGCTTCCATCGGCGTTCATACTTCCGGCGAAAAATTTATTTCCTCATCATGCTAGCGTCGACTCGCCTAAGCCTAAGGATGCATGCAAACGAATTCGCGCCTTCCTATTTATAAGATTAGAAAGGCTAGAAACAAGTGAATTTCGTTTCATAAAGGGAGGAAAATACTGGAGTCATTGATTATACCAGCTTCGTTCTATCTGAGGCCTCAATATGATTATCTGGATTATCCTCCTCGACTTTCTTCTTGTCAGGAAAACTGCCATTTGAAAAGAACAGACACAACGATAAGATAACTGGAAGTCGGACACTGTAATTTATACCATCTTCGCATGTATGCTGATTTCGTTAAAGGAGCCCGAGCTGAAATCTTAAAGTCGCCGGTTCTGAGCTCTCATTTCTGATCCCAATGATTCACCAGGAACCACACGGGATATACTCAATTGGCCATGGAGTCTAGAAAAGTAGCTACACGCACAACAACAAGAAGAACTTTTGCAGAGCAAATGTGAAAGCTTAATTTTCCATCATCAGAAAAAGCAACCTCAATTTCAGGGATTCCAAGATCAGCAGAGGACAGGCATTAAAGGAACACATATTAAGCAGCAAGAACAGCTAAAGACTACAGATAAAAAGATACCTCTTTGAACGCTTGTGAGTTTGAGTCAATCTCAGTCCCACCATTTTATTTTCTCCGACCCCGTCAAGCCCCATTCCTGAAAACGATCCGAATCACAGTTATTACCAGTGAACAGTGAAAAAACAGAGCATCAAAGAGACGCCGTTTTACCCAAAAACTTAAGAAGCGATGGATAAGCAGAAAGAACTCGAGATGAGAATGGCGCAGCAGTACAGAGACCCAAATGAGCAAGGATTTTCCACTAATTAGATTCTGGGAGATCACTTATCCTCTCGCATTGCAGATGAGCAGAGCTTCCAGGAAGTACCCGCAAAGTGTTCATTTGCCGCAAATACAGTCTGGTTGCCAAAAGAATAGCAATGTTTTCCTAAAACCCAGGACCAACATCGAGAAAAGATTAGACTTTTGACCAATGCAGGTGCCTTCTCTTTGAAGGAGCCTCTCGCCCCCTCTGAACCGCTAAACTTTATAATGGATGGCCTTTATGCATTTGCATTGAAAGACGGAAAGGAGTTCGTGGGGTATTAGTTGAGTAAGAGAGTCTCAGTTTCAATGTGCTGAGCCGACTAGAGCAATGATGGAAGAGAGAAAATGTCAAAACCACTAAAAGTAAACAGAGCTTACTCTAGAGATCCTAGGTGACTAATGAGAAGAAAATAAATAGTGGCTTAGACTGAAATTAAAAAATAATAAAAAAGAAGAGCAGTGTATTTTCCACGTTCTCTTCCCTCGTTGGGAAGCAAGTGGGAGTTGGTGACCATCCGTCCTCCATTTGTCTCCTGCTCCCCTTTTCAATCCTTGACTCACTCTTGAGAATAATGGCGATTGAAAAACCAGGTGATTAGGCCAAAACCCCCCGGGGGGGGGGAGGAAAGGAAAAACCAGCTGATCTGATGGAAGTAAAAATACATTCCTATTTTCACATTCTCAAATTATTTTTTTCCCATGTGCTTAGCAATTTTTTCTCTCGGATATATGTTTCTATATATTTTGGTCTCAGACCATCAAAAATTTGGAATTTTTTCTCTCCCAATAATTCAAAGTTTTGGAGATTGTATCTAACAATGAGAATACAAGTGAAAGGTTACAAAACTCTGGTTTGGGAAAAAGAAAAGCGAGGATTACCTCAAAAGGGATGAAAGCAGAGGGATAAAGGGGACATTGGATGCCTGAAAGGAGTAGAGGTTTTGTGGGGTTTCTCTTTGTCTAAATGCCTTTTTGAAGAATTAGCTTTAAGGGATACCCATATTGTCCTTGAGCATCAAGGAGACTAACGTTTGTCACAGAATCCACAGAAATGATATGTTTATTATTAGTTTTGACCTCTTGCGAAACAAATACAACAAAAGAAAAAGATGGGAGTGCGGCAAGGTGGCCAGTTCTTCCTTTTTGTCGTCATATAAACCTACTCATGAAAAAAGCTTCTTTTTTCGCTGCACACTTGCGGACTCACAGATGGACAGGTAAAGCGGGAAAAGGAGACTGCGCCTCAGGGTGAGAGAAAAACAACCCAGGGGAATTTCTACAGTAAAAACTGTTTCCTTTTGTGCCAGTGCTACCAAACCAAAACACGACCTTACCACATATTTCAACGCGAGTATTTCAGTTTTCATGTCACAAACTGTAGAAAATTCCTAGCTCTTCCTCTATATAAAAAATGTGTTTGTGTGTTTTGTGTGCATGCATATCCACTAACTTCATTTGCCAAGCCAAGAAGAATTGATAGTAAAACAAAATTCAGGCCTCTTCTTTGGACGCATCCGATATTTTTTAAGCTTCCCTGCAGGTCTGGTCCCAATAGATAAACAAATGAAACTTCTATTTTATCTTATTGTCGAAATTTTATACAAGTCGGATGGACGGTTTTCAAGGCCAGATGAATACAAGGGACAAGGAAAATAGTTAAGTTGTATAATTTTAAATAAAATGAAATGGATGGGTGATCTAATAAATCTGACAGACATGCTTCCTAGACCTATTTAATTATTAAAAGCATCTAGTTACGCTCATTAATGGACACGGCATCCCTATAACAACAGGGATAGCCAATGTATTGTTCACATAACTCTGCATCACTCTCTCCCCCCCCCCCCCCAAAAAA
This sequence comes from Neltuma alba, assembly GCF_004799145.2. Taxonomy (NCBI): domain Eukaryota; kingdom Viridiplantae; phylum Streptophyta; class Magnoliopsida; order Fabales; family Fabaceae; genus Neltuma; species Neltuma alba. The sequence goes on along the minus strand of NW_021636644.1, from coordinate 124,612 downwards.
ATCTACAGAACTCCAGAGAACTCATTCTCCATATATAAAAAGAAAAAGAAAACAGTTAATCTGCACAAGACCAGCTTCGGTGCCCGGGCTTAGATGGTAAAATGTGTGGTGACACATGAACAATTTTTCAGAAAACTTTATTACCACGCCAGCGTTGCTGCGTTACGATTTTAATTAAGAAGATCATATGACTTGCGAAGATGGTCATTATAAAAGACGAAGAACATTTTTGGCTGAGCTTATAAATGAAGACAAATGAGAACTTATTTCTTACGCAGGTAAATTCAAAAGAAGCGAAACCCATCGAAGTGTTTGAGAATTTGTGATCTATTGTCGTTGTTTCTAGCTTTATTATATTAGTCTTTGTTTGTTTGTTCGTTTGTTTTCTCATGGAAAGCCAATATAGTTAGAAACAACACCGTTTAAAGCAACTTCCTCTGGTTTTCATTTAAACTTGCAATGACACCGGTAAAAAGATTAGTCCAATGAAGTTTTAAAATTTAAATCAGTTTGTCGTGATCTTTTTTATGAACCGAGAAAAACTGAATTGCCCTCTTTTGTCACAGGTTGTTTAATCCGTAGCACCAGATAATAATGACCCCATAACGGGGACAGAGAAAAGGAAAATAGAAAGTGACTGTTCAAAATCACATGAACAATTTAAGTGTTCAAATTATAGGACCATTGATGGACATGGAAGGAGGGAGGAAAGTGCACAAATCAATGGTGGTGTTTCCAAAGGAAGGGAATACAGAAGCAAGGGACTGATCAGCAAAAAAGGGTGTCTCGAGTTGGGAGAACCTAAATCCACAAGTTGGTGTCCATATTAGCTAACTGAGACGATTAGACGTGCGGGAGGCTAAAGGGGGGAGACGGAGAGTGACTGTTAAGAGTATGCGCGGCAGTGGGAAACTACGAGAGGCTAAGTGGAGGCGGTATACTGGTTTTGGGCTTTAAAAAAGTTGTAGAATCCCAACTGTGGGACACAAAAAGCGAACTTTCCAAAAACGTTTGGACAAGCAAGTCAATGCCAATCATATATAACCAGTAAAAAGCTTCCTCTCTCTCTCTCTCAAGCATATTCCAGGGCCTATAAGTTAGTTAATCGGTGCATATACCTCCTCCAAGGTCATAGCCTAATAGTGGTTCTGACCCCATATGATTAAATTTAATAGTACTCATCCTGAAATGCTTTAAAGCGCGGGAAAAGCGCTGGCCTCCAACAATGATTTCCTTACTTTTAACAAGTTAATTGAAGACTACATTTTAGTCGGTGTTGCTTTGCTTAATCAGAGGTGTCCCTAATTAAAGTTGATGCAGGAAAATGAATTTCACATGAAAAGAGGAGGCGGGGGGGATAGAACAGCAGAGAGGTCCTTTGGGCTTTAGCATATGGAGAGTTTAACAAAAGGGACTGACAACCTGGTGGGTTCACTGGCTTTTATCTTTAGTGTCGAGTGCGGAGAGTGAAGGCGCGGCACCAGGAAGGAACCCTCTTCCTGAGTCCTGACCTTGCCCTTTTTCTTCTCTCTTTTTCTGATCTTTTATTATTTCTATGATCATTACACCACCCAATGGATCTATCCACGTCTTTCCTCTATTATGTAATAACAATCCGCGAAGTAACACTCTGACTGTGACAGCCCTCAATTCACTCATGTACTAGTACAGTAACCATGGCGATTGAACAACTCTGTTCTCAGCATATTTGACTTGGTCAACTACCTTGTTATGTAAAGATCCACGCCCTTTCCATTCAATGGAGGTCTTCCAAGGGCTTGTGGTGAAAGAGAAAAAGGGAAAGAGCGTCAAGACAAAAACCGAGGTAACAAAAGTCACTGATCAAGGCGTAAACAAGGCAGAATAAAATCTCTTAAACTTTCAACTCTTTTTAAGCAGATAATGTCTTTCCCCTTTTATTTTAGCTTTGTGAAAGCAGGCAACTAGAATAAAGCGTCCCACAAAAGATACTTGGGGGATGATCGCCAGGACGTTAATAAGAAGGAAAAAGCCCCTTAGTTTGGCAAATGACAGTTAAGTCATTATAATAATGTTTCAACCAGACTAGTGAGTTGTGGAGGACGGTGCAGTGAGCCATTAAATATTGGCATCAGTAGAGCAGTTAGTGGTGAAGTGAGGAGATGGGCTGGTAAGGTTTCAGCGAAGCAACCAAACCCAACTATTCTCTGAAACGTCGACGAGAAGCGTTCGGAGTTGGTTATAATTAGAGCTACCTGTGCCACTTCTTATATATCCATATATTAATTCGTTACTGAACGGACAATACTATGAAATATTCCGACATGATTATCACAACAAGATGAACTGAATCCAAACAGGGCATGGACCACTCTGAGCTAAGTAGAGAACCAACCGAACTAACTAATCAACTTCAACCGAACCCTCCCCTGAAAAAAGCCGTCATTTTTTATTTATAAAGGCTAAAGTATGTTTTTGGCCCTTTAATTTTATATAAGATTTTATTTTGATTTCTTAACTTTAAAAAATAAATTTTTAGTCCTCTAACCCTAGAACTATCAACAAAAAATGATGATATTGAACTCTTGAATATTGATAAAACATTACTAAATACTATAATATTAAGTTTAATTTTCAAAACAACTATGATTGTTAATAAAAAATTAGTTATTATAAGACCCTTAGATACTAATAATTTTAAAAGATGATAGTTTTAAAAAAGTATAATTAAAACTTACCATCTAATCTGAAATTATTTACGTTAAAGTTAAAGTTAGACTGAACTAAGCCATTTATAAATTAATAAGTGAAATATTTGTAAGGTGGACATTTGAGTTCCAAGCCCAATGGGTTTATTCATAGTAACTCACGCGAGATGGCCCTGTGGGCTGTGGCTTCACATCTGACTGTGCCCTTTGTAATGGGCTCCTGTTCTCCTGTTTCGTTTCCCTTCTTTTACACCACCACGCATAATATTAAAAAAAAAAAAAGTGGCGAAATACCTTCAACAACGAGTTCAAAGCAACGAATTTCATTCGCAAATACCGAGGGAATGTGTTCTTAAGAGGGTTAAGGCAATATTTTTCTCCCTGCAGTGCTAAATTAAAAAAAGTGAAGAATATTAGCAACAACAATTTAGTAAGCAGGATATGACGTATGGAAAGAAAAGGCTTGAGTAAAGTATCACATCAATATGTGTATTAAAAACAGGAATTAAAAATACAGACCAGGCAATAAAATAGAAATTTATTATATTCTGATCGAGTTGAAAAAATCATCGTCACCCCTTGTGATTGACATGGGGAGAATCAGAAGAGGGAATTAGGCCCGGCGCTCCCCACAGAGGCGCTCAGACCCAAGAAAGTCAAGAAGGTGGACTGTACCTGTGGCTATAGCGATCCCAATTGGCCGATCGGATATTATTAGCGCGTTACTATTACGTACGAGATAGGGCAGGCCCGCTTGACGCTTCCTTGTATTATTATTATTATTGATTTAGTTGGTATAAAGGGGGAAAAAGAATAAATCACTACAATGGAAAATTATACTTCTTTAGTCTTATTTATCATGCGGAGAGAGAAATTTTTTTAGGTTTTATTTATAAGTTACTTTATTAAATTTTTATCATGAATGTACTATATTGTCCTTCATTTATTATAGTGTAGATAGTTTCTTTTGAAAGAAGTATATATTAAATATGGGCAAATTTGAAAAGTTAATATATTTTAATGAAGAGTTAAGATAGCTTAAGATTTTTTTATCTATATAAAATTTATTAGAAGTGATTTATAAAAGATAAACCGCGAACTAATCCATGGAGCGTGAGAAGCACCTTGGGGGGGGGGGGGTTGAATAAAATGAATGGGTAATAAATAAGGGTGAGGCGATAAGGTGCGGAGGAGAACAACAAAAACAAAAAGGATAATTTTAAGGGTTGAGGAGAGCGAGGTGCAGTTAGCGCGGGGTTGGACTGCGAGTATCCAGCCAGCCACTTATCAGCATCCATCAATTACAATTCACTCCCTTCCCTTCCTTCCAAAGTTCCAATTCCCACCTACGCTACGACTGAAGCCTAACAGGAAACCCCCCGCAATTACAGAAATAAAGAAATTCCACGCCCACCTACGATCTGCTGCATCTCTGACCTTTTTGCCCTTTTAAGCTCACAAATATATAAAATAAAATAAAATAAAAAATAAAAAATAGACAAACCCTTTTGTCTTTGTATTTGGGCACGGGGCCTGACCTCCCCCTGACCACCCCCACCCGCTTTTTCTTCAATTCCTAACGCAGCAAAATCGTATTCGTATGCCACAGATCACATCTGTTACTTGGCCTAATATTTCCCTTTGTGATTTGCTGGGGGAGCGATTCAGGGGAGACACACAACTTTTAACAATACATCACCCGCCCATCGATTATTAGTGGTGTGATCTCCCTGCATAAACCTCCCCACTCCTTTTTTTATCAAGGTACATTGCCCCTGCCCCCACTTCTTTATTTTCTGAATCTGCGCTTTGCCCAAATGTCTACGCATGTCACATTTTTTTTTGCAGTCAATTTGGTTTCATGGTGTCTCCCTATATTGTTGTTCCACTAAATATCTTAACAAAATTAAAAAGACGTGCTACTAGTTAATGCGGGGAAGAAACCCCTCTCGCTCAACTTTTCTAGCAGACGTCTACATGGAATTTTATTAGTTCATGGTATAATTGATGCCCAGTTTCTATGATTCTGCAGCTTTTTATTTTATTTTATTTAAAATTTTCCCCCCTGGGGAACCTGGTTGCAACGTTTAGTTTGAGACCATACTGTGCATGTTCCCGATCCTTATTGACCCTCACATGTTGTGGATTTGTCTAGGGTTTATCTTCGCTTTACTAGTTAACCGTCATAATGCGGGGATTTTAGTCGATTTCCTATTCCGGTCTCGTCATTACGTTTTTTTAGGTGACAGAAATCACTGAGATTTAGTGTTCAATCTGGCTATCTGTGGCTCTGCTGTCCTCGGCTCCTGTTAGCTGGAAACTCTTCGCACTAACTCCTGAAAGTTTTGTTAGTCTTTCTTATTTTACGTCTGTTGGGCACTGATGTCCTATGATAGCTGGCATGATTGGGGCACGTCAAATAAGGGAAAAAGAAATAAGAGATTCGGTTAAGTTACCGTACATGTGTCTTCCTGGGCGCCTAGTAACAATGCAATTGGCAGAAAGATTATTGGCAGAATTGTCATAATTTTCTTTTGCTGATCCCTGGGACTGACTGAGTTTGATGCTATCTTTTTGAGTCCTCGTAACTCTGAGAAGCATATTGGAACGGAAAAATCATATTAAAAAAAAAGCCAAAAAAAAAGCGCATTTTAGATTTAAAGTTGTAATTTCGTTAAAGCCTGAAAAGGACAAGCTAGTTCTTGAGGCTAATGCGGGATGAATAATTCTTCAGTTTTTTTTGCAAGAATAAGCCTTTGGCATCATATTATATGTCTGCAATGCATTCTGTGACCAGGCACATTTTAGTAGGCAATCTTAAATTTTGATTTGGGAAATTTTGCTTTTCTTCCTTTCATTGATTCATAATTTTTAATGAACATTTATGAGATGGTAATTACTGAATTAGATTTGTGAATCATCCTCGCTTCAGAAATTAGAAGCTCACAGAATTAGAGTTCCAAATTTTTTCAAGAGATGCCTCAGTCATCATTAGTACTTATTCATCTAGCAGTTTAATCACATAGGGGCATTAAACAAACAAATATGAATTGTTTTTCTAACATATATGGGCTATTGTTTTGTCTCCGTTATTTGGTGCTCCTGTTGAGACTTAAGAATCTTAAGATCATAGATGTGTATATTATGATTTTTCCCCTCAAAAAAGGCCACTGCATGGAAGAAGCAGGGACAACAATGTCCATGACAAAATTCCTTTCTTAGTTTTAAAGGTTTACAATATGTTTATGCTACTAATAACTTTGTAGAATTAGATAATCAGTTCTATATTCTTTAAATATATCTTGCAGTCTTGGCAACTATCAACCTTTGAATATAGTCATAGCGATGCTGATTCATAAATGCTATAATTATTCAAGCATGGAATCCAAATATGGTCATTCTTCTGCTTTTGGCTTTACTAGGTTTACGTTCCATCAAATTTTCTTGGATACTTGAAATGGACCTTCATCAGTTCATACTGTTGCCTAATGATTTCTTAATGCTTTTAATTTCAAGATATTTTTTGGCCGATCAACATCAGTTTTGGTTTTCTTTCAATCAAGGGATTTTATAATGTTATTTTGCAAGTTCTTCTTAATATCTTGTTGAAAAGTAAAAGACCATATTGTTTTAATTAAACGCTGACATGCTTAGTGCCAGTTTATTGCTGCTGTTAGTATACACACATGTATATTCTGCTTATCAATTTAGAAGAAGCATATAATTGTTTTCATTTTTGGCTTCATTTTATTGGCATGTCTAAACTTACATGGTATAACATGGCAGGAACATAGTGGTGAGATAAGGGATCATCAGTTGTAGCATGCACATCGTAATAGAGTACTGATTATAGAATAATATCATGGAAGTGCTTCCGTGTTCTGGTGTTCAATATACTGCAGAATCTGATGGCCCTCAACAGAGTCCAGTAACATCTTTTGTTTACGAGGGAGAACCTAATTGCTCTGAAAATGGTGAACGACATGAATTGGAGGACGGTCAACTTAATGACTCATTACCTAAAATGAAAGGCCCTCAGGTGGAAGGGCAGGGTGAAGCTCAAGAGGCAGTTGGCAAACTGTCAGTTAATCCAGATTGGCAGTGCAGTGGAGCTTCAAATTGCGAATGTCAAGCTTTGGACCAAAAGGAATCTTCTAGTTTCCATGCTTTTGATGAGGATGAGATAGATGAACCTTGCTTAATCTCAGAGAACCCTGTTCCCTTTGAGGATACAATTGAAAGTGAATCACCAAACAACAGTAGGGATGGAGAGTTACCACTTGCTGAACCTAGTTGGCTGGAGGGGGATGAGTCTCTGGCATTGTGGGTCAAGGTAACCCACCATAAGTGTAGTTGTAATTGGGTGGTTTACTTTTTGTTGAAATTTTTTTCTAACCGATTTTGTGCTCTTCTCCCTACAAGAAATTTCTTTCATTCACAAGTCTGGTCTAGCTTCTTTATTGCTCTCAATTCTATCTCATGCTGTCTCTGTGTCATGACAATATGATTTTTTTTTTTGTAAAAAAGAAAAAATCATTTATGAAGAACTAATTACGCTTATCCAATATGGTCTGGTGCGCCTCACTATGGGTAGTTGTCAGTGAATTGTTAAGTTTACATTTCCATTATGCCAGTGAACTGCTCTAGTATATTTCATTAAGCAACAAATTGCAATTGGTTCCTTTTCTCTTTATACAAAAAATGCTAGATGTAGTAATTTATTTTTCTCTTGGAATTCTGTCTTGTTCAGTGGAGAGGGAAGTGGCAGGCTGGTATCAGGTGTGCAAGGGCTGATTGGCCCTTATCAACTTTGAAAGCAAAACCTACTCATGGCCGGAAGAAATATTTTGTGATATTTTTTCCGCACACAAGAAATTATTCTTGGGCTGACAAGATGTTTGTTTGTTCAATTAATGCGTTACCTCAGCCTATTGCATATAAGAACCATCAAGCAGGATTGAAAATGGTGAAAGATTTGTCTGTTGCCCGACGGTTCATTATGCAGAAGCTAGTTGTTGGAATGTTGAACATCATCGATCAATTTCACTTGGATGTAAGTGATGATGGTGCTCTTTCGTCTTCTCTACTCCTTATCCTTGCAGTTTCAGTCTTCTATTTTCCTTAATGGGTTCTGGCTTGATTGGCATAGGCTTTAATTGAAGCTGCTCGTGATGTGATGTTTTGGAAGGAGTTTGCTTTGGAGGCTTCCCGAAGTAATGGTTATTCTGATCTGGGAAGAATGCTTCAAAAGCTGCAAAATGTAAATTTCAATTTCTCATGATAGTGTAGGATGTAGGATTTCTTTTTCTTGACCTTTTTTTGTGATTCAATTTTTGTTTGATAAATGCATTTTTCTTAATTTCAATTCATGTTGAATAATTTGTTTTTTTGGCCAAAAATATTAATTTTTATTCAGATCTCTTATTGAGTTACAGTATTAAATTTTGACGTCAGTCGGCCATTTGTGCTGTTAAAATGCACTTGGCACTTCCATGATAAAATATAAAGGAGTAGTATACAAGTTTGCTACTTGATCTTCTGATTTTTTTTCCATCGTGTTAAAACATTGGATCTTGTGGTGGCTACGCTTCCTTATATTAGTCATAGTTACTCTTTGCTTAAGTTTTTATTTTTATTATTATTATTATTTTTTGAAAGACAATGAAATGATAGTTTAATTATGAACAACTCCACTTCTTAAGTAAGAAGCTTCTTTTTGTAAGTTTCAATGTATTTTATGAAATCAAAATTATGCTGCTACCAACATTAATGAGTGAGTTGGTAATGAGAATTCTTATCATCATATATAATTAATAATATAAATGAAAATGATGTTTCATAATACATAATGCATGGTATGTAGTGTCATACAGTATCTTGAGTTAAGGACCATTAAATTTCTTGGCCTTTTGCTTTTACATATTTAAATTAAAGTATTCTCCTCCTGTTTTTCATCCAAAAAGAAAACCAAACAAAGAAAGAAGGGAAGCTTCTCTTGTATCTCTTTAAAGCTTACTGCTGATTCTCTTACTTTTGGAAAAATATCAAACCCATGGCAAAGTACATTTACCAATTCTTGATGAGTTTAGCTATTTTTAGCTTTGACTGATGGTTGAATTACGCCTCTGTGAAGTTAAATGCTACTGCCTCACTTGTTTTGCACAAGTGATGTAATTTATCTCACATAATATGTGTTAAATTCATAATTTTTTTCTTCAGATAAATATGATTATTGTTCCAATATTTCTTTTTGGTGACTGAGTAGTATGGCTTCTGTTTCCCTCCAGAGCATAATGCAGCGCTACATAAATGCTAACTGGTTACAAAATTCTTTTCCCATTTGGATTGATCGATGCCAGAACGCAAGCAGTGCTGAATCAGTAGAACTGCTAAAGGAGGTACTTTATAATCTTGGCTAGCCAATTTATATACCCAGAAATGGAAAAGAGCATGTGGATAAATGTTGCATGGTTATTGATTATGACCAGTATTTGTTCCTGATAAAGGTCGATAATCATGTCCAAAGATGGTATCATGAAGTGCTTAATTTTTTTAACATACTTAAATGATGTTTCAATCTTCAGTTCTTGTACTTAAAATTTGGGGGGAAAATATTTTTGGCATGCACCCAGACCATACATTATCTGAATAATTAATTTTGTCCTTAGGGAATTTGAAGTTTTTCGTCTATGCTGTTGAAAGATGTGTGAGAGGAGAAGTAAGGGAAAAGTGAATCAAGCTATGGTAATTTCTCATGAGCTTGCCAGAGGGATAAAAAGGGGAAATAACAGTGATAACTGACCCCCAAGGGTTGTGAGGTGTGTGTGAGAGAATAAGGCTGTTGGTAGGGAATATATTGTGGACTGCCTAATTGTCGCAGTCATTTTTTTCTGGCCTTTTAATTTAAATGACATGGTCAGTGTCATTTGCATCTTTTGGTGCTCAGATAGAACTGCATGTCAAAATTTTAACCTCAAAAAAGTATTCGCCAATCTTCTTTGGAACAATAGTAACAAGTTTTGGCTTAATTATGCTTGGTTGATTTGTTCCTTTTTCTCTTGTTCAGGAATTGTTTGATTCTATATTGTGGAATGATATCAGCACTCTATGGATGCGCCAGTGCAGCCAATATTAGGTTCTGAGTGGAAAACGTGGAAGCATGAAGTGATGAAATGGTTTTTTACCTCTCCTTCATTATCTAGCAGTAAAGACATGCAACAACAGCAGGCCTCTGATGGCCCCTTCCAAGCAAGCCTCCAAGTTTGTAGAAAAAGACCCAAGCTTGAAGTTCGTCGTGCAGAGATACATGCTTCACAAGTAGAAACTAAGGGTTCAGATCACTCTATTGCGCTTGAGACTGACCCGGGCTTCTTTAATAATCAGGAGACAGTGAATACATTAGCCACTGAGACATGTAAACGGGAAGAACTTAGGGAGGCATCTATTCCAATTGATTCACCAGGTAATTTAGTGAACAAATGGAACGACATTGTTTTTGAGTCTGCTGCAGATTCTGAGTTCTTGCATACCAAAGCTATGGAATCAACACCTACCAGTGAAATGGTTGCTCCCAAATCTGTAGAACCTGGTAGTAAGAATCGGCAATGTGTGGCTTATATAGAAGCCAAGGGAAGACAGTGTGTGAGATGGGCAAATGATGGTGATGTTTACTGTTGTGTGCATTTGTCCTCCCGGTTTTTAGGCAGCTCTGCTAGAGCAGAGAGACCTGCTTCAGTTGATGCTCCTCTGTGTGAAGGCACAACTGTTCTTGGCACCAGATGCAAGCATCGGGCCCTTCCTGGTTCTTCATTCTGTAAGAAACACAGGCCCCATGCTGAAACAGACCACACTCCAAATATGCCCCAGACTTCCTTAAAGAGGAAGCATGAAGAAAATTACACTGGTTTGGAGAGCATGTCCTGCAAAGAGATAGTGCTGGCAGATGCTGAAAGTCCTTTGCAGGTGGATCCAGTTTCAGCCATGGATGATGATACCTTCCATGGAAACACCAACTTGAATGGGAAACCCATGAATTTAGGAAATGATCATAATGAAATGGAGGAACTTCACTGTATAGGCTCGTCTCCCTTTGATGACAAGAACTCCTGTTTGGAAACTCCCAAGCGGTATTTCTTGTATTGTGAAAAGCACTTGCCAAGTTGGCTCAAACGTGCACGAAATGGGAAGAGTAGAATAATATCAAAAGAAGTGTTCGCAGAACTTTTGAGGGACTGTTTGTTACAGGAGCAGAAAGTAAATCTGCATAAAGCATGCGAGCTCTTTTACAGGCTATTTAAAAGCATTTTATCCCTAAGAAACCCAGTTCCTAAAGAAGTTCAATTCCAGTGGGCTTTGACTGAAGCTTCTAAAGATACGGGTGTCAGAGAATTCTTTAAGAAGTTGATTCATAGTGAAAAAGAGAGAATCAAAATGATCTGGGGTTTCAACGATGAGAAAGATGCACCTTCACTCATGGAAGAAATACCTCAGTTACCATCCACTGTTAATGATAGCTTTGGTAATGAAAATGCCATTAAGTGTAAGATATGCTCTGCAGAATTTCCTGATGACCAAGCACTTGGCAGCCATTGGATGGAAAACCATAAAAAGGAATCACAGTGGCTGTTTAGAGGTTATGCATGTGCTATTTGCCTGGATTCTTTCACCAACAAGAAAGTCTTGGAAAACCATGTCCAAGAGAGACACCATGTCCAATTTGTTGAACAATGTATGCTTTTGCGGTGCATTCCTTGTGGTAGCCATTTTGGAAATACTGAACAGCTATGGCTGCATGTTCTATCAGTTCATCCTGTCAATTTTAAGGCATCAAAAGCTCCTGAGCAGCAAACTTTGTCTCCTGGTGAGGACTCTTCAATACAACTAGAAGCTGAGCAGGTAAACTCAGCCTCTTTGGAGAATAATTTGGAGAATTCAGGTGGTTCACGTAAGTTTATTTGTAGGTTTTGTGGGTTGAAGTTTGATTTACTGCCTGACCTTGGTCGCCATCATCAAGCTGCTCATATGGGGCCTAATTTAGTTAGCAGCCATCCCTCCAAGAAGGGAGTTCGTTATTATGCATATAGATTAAAATCTGGCAGGCTTAGTCGTCCTAGATTCAAAAAAAGCCTGGTGTCAGCATCATATCGGATCAGAAGTAGAGCTAGTGCCAATTTGAAGAGACGCATTCAAGCATCAAAGTCGCTTGGCATTGGGGGAATAACCATACAACCTCAAGTAACTGAGACAACAAATATTGGTAAGTTGGCAGAATATCAATGCTCTGCTGTTGCCAAGATTTTGTTTTCTGAGATCCAAAAGACTAAGCCTCGGCCAAACAATCATGATATTCTATCAATTTCTCACTCTGCCTGCTGCAAAGTTGGCCTTCAAGCTGCACTGGAGGAGAAATTTGGAACTCTGCCTGAAAAGCTGTATCTCAAGGCTGCAAAACTTTGCAGTGAACATAATATTCTAGTGAGCTGGCACCAGGAAGGGTTTCATTGTCCTAGAGGTTGCAAGGTGTGCAAGGACCAACCTTTGCTTTCTCCCTTAGCATCCCTTCCTAATGGCTTTGTAAAGCAAAAGGCTTTAGATATGTCAGATCTTGCAGTAGATGAGTGGGAGGTGGATGAGTTTCATTACACCATCAATTCGCACCATTTAAAACCAGAATCCTTGCAAAAGGCTGTAGTCTTGTGTGATGACATAAGCTTTGGGAAGGAAGCAGTTCCAGTGATTTGTGTAGTAGATCAAGAACTTCAAAATCCACCTCATATGTGTAGGTCTAATGAACATGATATGAATCTTTCTATGCCATGGGAGAGCTTTACCTACATTACGAAGCCAGTGCTTGATCAATCCCTGCATCTTGATTCAGAGGTAGCTTATTGTGTTTTATTCTTTGATATTACATTCATGTCATGTCACTCATTTGTCACATGTTAAGAGGCACTCGTTGACCATGCTCAAGAAAAAGCATCTAGAAAATTGTATTTTTTTGGCCCATTAGATTATTTACTTATTTGTTCAATGTATCTGGAAAATTGTGTGCCTCCACACGTAGAAGGGCCATGCTTTAATGAATAGATTATTTTATGTGAAGTGACGCTAGGAAGAATGAGGGTATTCAACTCTAGACTTCTAATTGCCTTGTAACTTGGGCTCATGTAAACCTTTTTGATACTGTTGTATTTGCAGAGTCTTCAAATGGGATGTTCCTGTTCATATTCTACTTGCAGTGCTGAAACTTGTGCTCATGTATATCTTTTTGATAACGACTATGAAGATGCAAGGGACATCTTTGGAAAATCAATGCGCGGCAGATTCCCATATGATGAGAATGGTCGAATGATTTTGGAGGTAAAGAGTTTTCATCATCTGCAAACTTCCTTATCATCTAAGATGTGAGTGAAGGATATATTTCTGAATCTGTTAGATATTGGTTGGAAAAAAAAGGCATTTCTAATTTATTAAATTCAACTTCTTTTCTTCTTAATTATTCCACTATATTTCTGCACATTATATGTGCAATGTGTTTCCTTTTGTCCTTGTGCTATATATTTGGAGCAGATCTGACTAGAGCGTGTGGACTTAGGTCTTTGCTTGACGCTACGCAGGTGTTTTGATTTTTTAGAATTATTGATACGATATTACGGAAAATTATATCATTTGGCTTTGCCACTGAGTTTTTTCATGGTTTTGTTATATAGATAGGAGGCGTTCCCTCTTTCTTCACATTCTGTTTCTGGATTATTTACAAATTTTCTTTGTTTCCTTCTGTTCTTATGAAACTGCAGGAAGGTTACCTAGTCTACGAGTGCAACTATAGGTGCAGATGTAATAAAACCTGTCCAAACAGAATTTTGCAAAATGGAGTTCGAGTTAAATTGGAAGTTTTTAAAACAGAGAAAAAGGTGATCTGCCTTCTGTTGACAGAGAAGTTCTTAGGTTCTTCGCTTTAACTTTTTCTACATGGTTTACAGGGATGGGCTGTTAGGGCTGGTGAAGCCATCCTACGTGGCACATTTGTGTGTGAGTATGTGGGAGAGGTTTTAAATGAGCAGGAGGCACATAACAGGCGCAAGAGGTTTTCAAGATGTTCTTTGATTGTAATGTTAAGTTTTTTTTTCTTGTTTTATTTTTTGCTTTATCTGACTTAGTGTATGCAAAAAATCAGGTATGGCATAGAAGGTTGCAGTTATTTCCTTGATATTGGTGCTCATATTAATGATATGAGCAGATTGATTGAAGGACAGGGTCGATATGTTATTGATGCTTCTAGATATGGAAATGTTGCGAGGTTCATCAATCACAGGTAATCGTTAATCGTTAATCTCCTTATATTTTTTGCTACATCTGTTGGTTTTTTTGTTGTGATCTTCGCAACTTATTTTCTGTTGGTTTTTTAAATCACATTATGTTGTTATTGCAGCTGCTCGCCCAATCTTGTCAATCACCAAGTTCTTGTTGAAAGCATGGACTGTGAACGTACGCATATTGGTTTTTATGCAAGTCGAGACGTAAGTAATTCTCTTGTGTGATTTGCTTCCTAAGGAATAATGTCCAAACCAATGATGTTTCACAATTCATAGGTCGATACTTCTCTCTATTTGGCATCTGATTTGTCTGTAGGATTTGCCGGAGACATGAATGAGATAGGGCATGGGGGTTGAAAAGACTTTCATATTAAGTTGAAGATCTACATTGACAAATCAATAGAACATCTAAAATCTATTCCAAACTGTATTATTTATCAGCCATGAACAGCGTGGCTCGTGTCAGATGCTGGGCAATACTTGAGAAAACATGTACCTAATATGTGTAGGAGATAGCAACTTAGCTTTGCAGATCCTGTTTGATGGAGTTGTACTGGTAATTTGGTAGAGCCTCTTGTTAGGAGAAGGCTGAGACTTTTCCTAAGACCTATAATGGACAGGCTGAGTAGAGAGACACTGTTGGTCAAGGGAGTTGCGCACGAGTTTATACCTGAAGAGTGAAGAGGTAGAAAAGATGGAGACAAGGGGTGGGATGGGCGGATATGGGTTTGGAGGGAGGGAGTACTGTGAGCAGAGTTCTGGGCTTTCAATTGCCAGACAGCCGGAGTAACATCGCATGTGTGTGTGTGGTCTGTCCTGTTTTAGTCATAGCTGTTTGTGTGATTTGTGGGTAGAAAAAGGACTTGGATTTTGGGTAGAATCAGTATCCATTCTGTGAAGTTGATTTGGTGTATTTTGCTATTTCACTCAATACCAAAACCCGGTATTTCCCTCAGTTCTCTGCTGTCTTCATTTTTTTATTAATAGGCTTGCTGGTCCCTCACATGATTATTATTGGATTGGATAACTAACATCGCTTGATGCTTCGATTTTTCATCTCAATTGAGAAAGAATAAAAGAGTCCCCTAATTTGCCGAAATCTTCATTTTATATTGTGAAAGGTGGAAATTACTACACATCTGGCTTGATGGTGCTTCACGGATTATATTTTGCCTTGTATTTTGTATGCCAGATTGCACTGGGGGAAGAACTGACATTTGATTATCATTATGAGCTTCTGCCTGGGGAAGGTTCTCCGTGCCACTGTGGATCTTTGAAGTGCCGGGGACGCCTTCACTGAAGGCTTAACATCTTTGCTGTTGTTCTATACCCTGATTGCGAAATCTGGGGCAAAAAAAGTATTTGCTCAGCGTTAAAAATTCCAATTTGGAGACCGTACTTGCTCAGCTTAGAAAGGTTCTGATAGTCTTGATGTCTACCAAGATGATGACAAATCAGGCATCTGTCTGAGACGAGCATCTCATATGAAGCTACCTATAATTTTACTGACCTACTCTCTGGCATGCTAGCTCGGCTGAAGTTAGGATCCCTTACTGAGTTGGAAAAATATCTGGAGTTGAAGCCTTCTAAGTTGGCTATTGTTGGGTTCTTTCTTAGTTCGCTTTTTTCGGATCTTTGGTTCTGGTTGATTGGTAATGTTAGGGAAATGTACATAGGCACAAATGGTTCAGCTTATCTTCCTTTGTTGGCTATTTCATTGGTTTATGGAACTCTATATGTTGTAAATTTTAGAGAAAAAGATTTACTTTTATTTTTAATAATTTTATCTGATTTTAGTTTGGTTTTTCTGGTCCAGAAATATGTAATTAGGTCTCTATAATCGAAACAGTTTTTGATTTAGCATTTATCAATTTTTGTCAACATTTTGTTGTGAGATACTTTAGTTTCTTTCATACATATCGACAACTACAAATATTTAAATTTTATGAATCAATTTAAAGATTGAAGCAGTTAGCTTTTTCTTTTTAGTTTCCCTGAAATGCATTAAAAAGTACTGAGCAGACTTGATCATTGGACTGAGACATGCTTCCGACATCACAAAATACTATTAACGATTTACAAAATGAGCATAGCACACTGTAAAAGCATTTGCATGCTCCTATTCAAAATCTAGAAGGGGCAACAGACAACCGGAAACGAGAATCTGAGTAATTGTCTGAGAATAGCTACTTGCACGACTTTAAAAATGGCAGATCGGTTCTTGCTAGTTTGAAATACGTGGGTTGACTGTGTTCTTGAGTAGCTACGATAAACTACAATCTTCAGACGGTGCCAAAAGTGACTGGTCTTTGCCAACGCTAGAACTTCATTTCTCTTTTTCCTACCACGAAGACCAGGCTTGGAATGCAACTGAAAAACACCAACAGCAGCATGCCTGAAAGCAATCACAGTGAGATGTGTAATTATTATTAATTATAAGCTTGATTCGTTACTAAGAAGAGTGGTTCAACGTCTTGAGCTCACCGTAATTTACAAAACTTGAGGGCTCATTTGGGGCAGATGATTGTTGCAACTGCAGGATCATGGATATGATAACAAGTAGGCTTCCAGTTTTCTCCCTGACTACTCTCTCACTTAAATCCATTGACAAAAACCCAGATATTCCGTTCACCAGATCTTCCACCACAACTTTGACAAACAAAAACATCCCAAGCCACAGGGCAAGCTTTGCAATTTGCCTGGTTAGTTTGGCGGAGATGATGCTGTTCGTCAGATTAACGATGCAGGCACAGGAATACAGTGGAAACCAAAAGTACCAGTCTACCCCAGTCGGAAAAGGTGAAAGAAAAACGCCCAGAAAGTTAGCGCTTACTGATTGAAACTAATCCAAATGTCCATCGAAGAAGAAGGGGTTAAAAAGATCAAGGGTCCTGGGAAACATTACCAGGGTCGTTCAGCTGAACAGAGGCAGAGTAAGCGAAAAGGGAGCCCATTAGAACAGAGCACATGACGAATAGTTTTCTGGATCTGGAAGTTGCCATTCCGACACCTTCAGGAGTTCAACTATTTTCCTAAATGCCAAATTCACAAAACCGGACGGTTTCATCATAGTCAATGTCTTCTAGAACTTCATGCATCCATTGGACGACTACAATATAAAACATGCTGTCAGTTTTTTAATCTTTATTACTATGTTTTCAACAGATCAACGCTTGCTTCTTGAACTAAACTAAAGTACAAACCAAAGCTAAGGTATTCCTAAATATTTGCCCATCCTTCTTTGTTTCCAGCTTAATTTTACAACTTTACATCGTCTTGACATTTTTTTAACCCCTATGGACATCTACATATAAAACATGAAGACAAAGCAACTAAGTATCGCATCCATCATGGGCATTATGAAATGGTGCTGTAGAAAACTCCTACAGAATGAAAAGCAAAAGGGGAAGAGAGCGAGAGAGAGAAAAGGGGGGGGGATTGTTGGTAAAAAAAAATTTCATCTGATGTCGAATGGTTGATGGCGGGAAGAGGACGACGAGGCAATTCAGAATGGTGAGGTACAATAGTACAATCATGTCGGAGTCTTGAGAAGATGGAAGGAACACATTAGAAGTTGGATAGTGAGAGTGTGAGAGAGAGTAGCAGAAATGGGCCACTCGACCAGGGAGCTTTTGAATAATAGAGAGGACAACATGTACATCAGTATCTGGTATATGATTTGCAGGCACTAGAACAGAGCATGGCACACTAATACATCGGTATTTGATTATTGATTGCACTTCTCTTCTATTCTCTTCTGTTGCTCCTACATTTTCAAGTTTTTGTCTCCCTCTTTCCCATCTTTAATTCATACTAATCGTCCCCATTCTCTGCTACATTCACGGCGATGGAACCCAAACCAGATTTGTCACTCACGTTCCATAGGATCCACAACAGGGTAACTTTTGAAACGTATTAAAATTTGTGACATTTGTTGGATTGAAAAGTGGCAGTTAGGTGAAACCACTCCAATGAGTGGTTAGTGGCCACACATGAGGAGTCAACTTTTTGGATCAACGTGTGATGATTATGTTGTTAAAGTAGTAGTATATAATTAAGAAGAAAATTGGCTACTATGGTCGGGTGGAGTTAAACAGGCACATGACGGATTGTTCATTAATTGCCTGTAATCTGAGGACACCACCACCTAACAATTCCAGCCTGTCATTCTTCTTCTTCTAAGTTTTTCCTGTCTTTCTATTTGTCTTCGATTTGTATCAATCCCCTTTTCTCTGTTATAGAATCATTGCGACCTCTGTGATTTAACTGAAGTCACGGTCCAAAAGCATTCTAAGGGTAGTAAAACCGTAAAAGAAATGCAAAGGAGCGGGTCAAAAGTTAAAAAAGCAGCAAAAATCCTTGCAAGGTGCGCTAAAGCTAATCATCAAATTCTTAAATGTCTCTAATAAGCTTGTTTAACTTTTAATTTGATTTTAAATATAAGATCTCAATTCACTTTATCTCTCATATTTATTTATTTTTTCAAAATGGTATTTGTAGTAATTGCACATATTAAATATTTCATCAAATAGTAGTCTTAAGCTCTTAGCTAATAAATATGATTAGCCATGATATTTTAGGAAAGAGAACACATATTTATGACGAATAACTAACTTAACTAATTTTCTTAATAAATACTGCTGTTATAGTAATGTTTATTGTTTAATTTGAAAGTTAGGTTCACTATCAATGAAGCAACTCAGTCATATGTTTGCATTTTGCCTGTGACTAATTTCAATTATTAACTTAACACCGGGAAACAGTGCTATGCAGTGGTATTGGTGAAAATCAGAATAAAAATGACGATCCAACTCGGCTCAATAAAATATCGCATTGAAAGGAATCAACGGCAAAGTGAATTAAATACAGCTATAATAATATAAGTAACACATATTGATAATTTTTTTTGGTTATTATTTTAAATCTTAGAAAATAAATATCCTCAAAATAAAAATTTAGAAAAATTAATTATTTTAATTCTTATAACTTTTACTTGGTTATCACTCAAGTTTAACTTGATCAACTCAATCTCTCAAGCTAATTCGTTGTTCTGATATTTTATGATATTTAAGCTCAATTTCTAAAAAAGATAATGATTTTCTCAAAGTGTGGGGGCACTAATTAATAACTGAAGCTTAAGAAATTGACTTGAATAAGTTAAATTTTATGAGTAGGAAATAAATTTTATTTTGTTTTTGTAATAATGAGGATATTTCTACCTCTAACTTGCAGGGGTTTCAGTTAGGCCTCTTGACTAAAAGCTGGATTAGTTGGAATTGGTTGAGCAAAACAAAATGAAGCATGGGGTCATGCCTCTGCCTCTGCCTCTGGATGCGATTTATCTTCCTGAAAGAAAAATCCAGAGGGAGGAAGGGAGTTAGGAGTTGGGATTAAAGTCAGCGTAATGCCACATATTCAATGCCAATTAATATTTCCCCACAAACAAAACAGCCAATGCAAACAACCACTGCTCTCTGTTTTCTGCGAAGAACCAACACATCTGTCGTTTTCCATTTCCTGTTTGTGATGCACCGCCATGGATGGCTGCCAATTCCTCATAATACAACCAAAAGAGGAAAAAGAACCAAACTGCCTCGTTATTTCTTTTTTTTTTTTTTTTTGGGAGCTAATGGTATGATCTTCAAGCAGGCGCCAAGCCCATTCTTCTACAGCTCCTCATTGAGTTGAGGGTGCTCTGGTCATTGCACTACTTTGCAAACTTACACTTTACTCTACTCTCTGCATGATAGCTATGGTCCCTAAGGCAGGCACATACACAGAGAAACCCAAATACTATAAGGAATAGAATATAATGGATCGCACCAACAGCTAGAGCCTTGCCTCTCTTCTGTTCGATTGCTGAGTTGAGCTGTTTAGGGAACTAGCAGAGGAAAAACAAGATATTAATAAATAAGTGAAAGTAATTACTTTCCGTTTGTGTAAAAACAAACGAGGAATATGGAGTGATCCTGGGGGCAAGGGAAAGGTGATGCAAAACAAGTACTGAGAGACCCACAGGGATGCAATCATCAAAAGCATGGATGGACAGAATACTGGTAAAGTAGAAACACATCCCATGAGCCATCATCTCTTTAGTCTTTTGCCCTTTTGCTTTTTCGGGTCTCGTGGTCTTCTCTACTTTACAATTCAAGGCGGGGCTCCGCTCATTATTCCTCCCTGGCAGGTTTCTGTTCACTGGTTCCCGTGATGCTTGACATTGGAGCTCTCGTTCAATCATTTTTTACGCTCTGTGGGCCGAGCAGTATTAGATAAGACATGGAGTTTTCGGACGTCTCTTAGAAGAGACGATCAATTCTCGGTAAGTTTTCTGCTTTTGGGGAGTTTTGAAATTTCCAGAGATTTTCTTTTAATGCGTTTTCCTCCTTTTTTTTTCCATCTATGAGCCTGCCAGATGATCTGGAGTTAACTACCAAGTCATACCCCTCTTCCATGCTTTTGAATGTTTTAACCACTTTTCTCCGATAAAAAATTTGCAAATTTTCTCCGTAGCTCCGTCTGCATATATTCCAGTCGCCCTGCTTAGGTTTTTAAGTTTTAGGGAGAAAACTATCAATAATTTTCGTTCAGATTGAGCCTTCCTCGTGTTTAATGCAATTTGTGCTCGACTGCAGTGATCCTTGTTGGGAAAGTAGATCAACATCAAAACAACGGCTGTTCACTCTCTGTTGCCATATTTGTGAATTTGTGAGGACAGTGTTGTATTCGAGAGGAGAGCTCCTGAAGGCCCCGGGGCATAATTTTTCCGAGATATTTCTGTCCTTAATTTGCTGGTACAACCAATTCGTTGTTCCATAGGAAGATTAGGACCTGTTTCGATTGCACCATTTTCCCTATAAATGCCACATCTTCCTTCGCAAGTCGCAAACGCTGTGGATCCTTGTTACTTGTAGAAGATGGCCGAAATTAAGCTTAGCCGGGTAGATCAAGGCCAAACAAAGATTAAAAGTGTTCCAATAGCCGTGACTCCGGAAGGTTTTTGGTGCTGTCCCTCTCCTGTTGTATTTCAGAAAAGCCTCAAAACTCAAAATTCTCTGAATAAACCTAAACCCTCCTCACCACCACCAAAAACCAGTGCTCAGAAGAAGACGGTCACGGCAAGCGAGAGGAGACAAGCAGCTGCGCCATCAAGATTGGCCATGTCCGATGATCAACAATGTACTGGTTCAGAAAGACCTCCAGCTGGCACACCTGTGGCCACAGAGAGAGCACCTAGACCCAAAGTGGAAAGTTTGCCAAGAAAGGAGCTGAGTTTGGTGAGGTACTAGTGATACAAAGGTCAAGCAGTGAAATTAAGTGAAGCAGCAGTGAGAAACTTTCTGAACAATCTGGTTTGTCAAGTCTCCAAATTAATGATTGTGAGGATGTTGAAATATATGTTGAAACTGTTGGACTGATGTACTGCAAAGATATGAAGCAGAGGCTGATGAAGCAAAGTGTTTCTAGAACACTTAGAATACTCAAGGTAGTTTAATAATTCTGTCATGTTTTGCTGCTTTTTTCCACTTCAATTGCTACAGCTTTTATTTAGTTATTTTACTTTATATCGATGCAACTCCCTGGGAGGGAAGATATTTGTTGCTGCTATTACTCATTCATTCTTGATTCTTATAGATGTATAATGCCACCGCCTTTTTTGATTTGTTGGCATGGTGACTATTTTGTTGCTTTCTCTTAATACAGATTGTATGGAAATCAATAATTCAATATATCTGCAGATGATTGTTCATGATTTTCTCGTTGATGGATGCCAATCTTTGTTTAACTAATTCATGCTGCTAAGTGCTAAGTTATATATCTTTTCCATATTGTTTTCAAGTCATCATAAAGTTTCATTTTTTACATGTTTTCATTTTGAACAATGTTATCATGTGCATTTAATGACTGCTTGACGTGGCAATTAAGTTTTACATTCTGCATATTGATATGTTTTAGAACAGATAATAAGAATGTATATGTGAAGTATAGAATGAATACTTGAAGATCACAATCCTCTAGGTTGGCAGAAGCAGCTTTGCTGATCTAATAACTGCTGTTTCACAGTTGTTTCTTTAGGCAATTTACTGATTCATTGCGGTTTAGAGGTTTAGACGTATTGAACAAAAATGTACACACTTGAAGAGGAGCAGGTGCTTTCATTAAAGAAGAATTACATGGATTGTGCTATTCTTTGATGTCTTTGGTTGGTGCTGAATGCTGGAAGTATTCAGGGGACAGCCTTACACCTAAAATTGCTTTTGGATTAGATTGTTTTTGTTGCTTCTCTTGGCCTTCTTCATGTAGTTTCTTTTTGAGAATTACCTTATTAGGCGTGCAGAGGGATCAGAAAGATTCTCTTTATTATCATTATTGATCTTCTTTGTCATTTCATCCTCCGTTAGTCCTCTTCGTCTTGTATTTCTCATCCTTCTATTTATATTCTTCTTCTTGAGAGGTTTCTGAAGAAGTTCACGTTTAAGCTTCATAGCGTCTGCCCTTTTCTTTCATGCTTCAATCTTGATCTGTCTAAGCTTTCTTACTTGTTTCCGCTTCTGTGTGTTAGCATTAACTGTTGTCTGAGTTTTATCTTGAAAAATCTTTCTGAAGTTAGCCAATTAATTGTGGATTAATTTCCAATAGATGCAAAGTTAGCCATCAAACATAGTCATAAATGAGCTGCATCTGCATTTTACTTTTCTGTAGGATAGTCATAGTTGGATCGATTGATTCAACTTTATAGTTGGATATGCGTAAAAATTGTAAATTATTTCAACGGTATTATGATGATATGACTGGAATGTACATAGCTTTTTTCTGGGGGTTGGTTACTCGTGTTTAATGTTTTCTTATGTTATCATTGGTTATTATTTGGAGGAAGATGTCGCGTGCTTGAACTGAAAGAAACTATTTTGCAGGTTGCAGAGTTCCTTGGCTTCAGCTCATGCATCCAGTCATGTTTGGAGTACTTGGAGGCAGTCCCTTGGGTTGGAGAAGAAGAAGAAAAGGTTGTCTCAACAGTTCTGAGACTCCAAGGGGAAGGCATTGGGATCAACCCTGTGTTGAAACGAGTTTCTTCTGACGTCTCTAATGTCCCTAAAGATACTCTTTCCCATATTATCGAACTTGTTCTCAAGAGCAACGAGGAGAGAGGTCGCCGAGAGATGAAATCTGTAGTTCTGAAGCTCCTCAGGGAGAATAACAGCACTTCAAGCCATGCAGGTTCAGCTGACATCTGTATCGACACAATACATAAGTCATGCAGAAGCTGCTTGGATTCTCTGTTGTCTTTATTCAAGCAGGCTGCAGAACCAGACTTTGCAAATAAACCCAGCGATCACAGAGAACCCACAGTAAAGCGCATAGCTCTTGAAGCCGATAATTTGTCGTGGTTGGTTGAGATATTAATTGACAAACAAGCAGCCGATGAATTTGCAGTGATGTGGGCAAACCAGCAGGAATTGGCTGTGCTACATGGAAAGCTACCTGTTGTATGTCGTTACCACGTTAGCTGTATTTCAGGAAAACTGTATGTTGGTATTGGAAGAGGGGAATTGTTGCCATCAAAGGAGACGCGTCAGCTGTTGTTACAGACATGGCTACAGCCTCTAATGGATGACTACAACTGGTTGCACCATGCATGCAGGTCGTTTGATAGGAAAGCCGTGGAGGAAGGAATTGGGAGGACAATCCTCACTCTGCCTCTGGAGGATCAGCAGAGTATTCTTCTGTCATGGTTGGGAAGTTTCCTGAAAGCCGGTGATAACTGCCCAAATCTTCAAAGAGCCTTTGAGGTGTGGTGGCGCAGAACTTTTATCAGACCTTATGCGGAAGGACAAGGTAATGTCGCATCAGATAGTTCTACTATCACGTCAAAGGAGCAAGTGTTGTAAAGAAGCATGAAATTGGAGAATATATATATATATATATATAAGCGTATATGACTTTCACTTGGAGTTGCAAATAGATCAAGGAAGCATTAAGATAACGCTGAATGGAGAATGCAGGAAACCTCAAGCAGCTGGCAAGGTCAGCGACCATTGCTTGAATTAATGGGAAAACTGACTGGATGTATAAAGATCGCTCATTGAATTTGCATTTTAGTGATTGCTTTTTGTATAAGCTGTTTAAATGAACGTGATGGTATGTTGTTTCTTTATTTGAATTTATAGATGGTGGATTCAGAGGCTTGCCGTTTGATTTCGTTCTCAAGTGAGAAGAGGATGTTATTATCCAAGCACCGCCAACAACAACCCCCCCCCCCCAAAAAAAAAACAACAAAATGTAAAAATAAATAAGGAGTGAACTAACATCCAGTTCTTTATGCACTGGTTATCCAATTCATCAATAAACAAGTGACATCTAGATTTTTTCGACACATTATCACTTCACTTCAAATGAACCCGCCGTTAACGCCGTTGACGATTTTTCAAAAATGCCTTTGCTGCCATAGGCGTTCCTCTCCATCTCAATTTCTCAGTTCTCTGATTCAGAAAAAGTCGTTCTTGCACTTTCTGGTTACTTTTTCTCAAGGAACAAAAAACCGGACCGGACACTAAACCGGTTGAGGTAGTGGTTCAAGGGTTAATGGGTCAGACCGGGGTCAACTCGGAATCAAACCGGTCATATTAAAATAATTTAATTTAATTAAAAATGACAAATATAACAATAATAATAATTACTAATAACAAAATATAAAGAAATACAATAAGAATTTGATTGTAATAATAATAAAGTACAACAATATTGAGAATTTTGATCTTTATAATTTTTTCAATAACTAAAATTAATAGTTATTGATGCCAAACTCATCATCAAAATTCATTTAAATCTATAATAATTGAGATATTAGGAGTTAAATGAGAAAAAATAGGATAAATATCAATATATTTATTTAAACCGGTTCAATACCGGTTTTTACCGGTTTTCACCGGTTCACACCGGTTTGACCGGTTCAATCCGGTTTGAACCGGTCCCCGGTTTAGCTTATGAACCGGACCGGACCACTGACCGGTTCACCGGTTTACCGGTTGAACCGGCCGGTCCGGTCCGGTTTTTTTTACTCTGCTTTTTCTTACCTACTCTCCACTCGAGGGGTGCACATTATGTAGGAGCGGTACAAAATTAGAGTTCCTATCGGACCTTAAAGACTTGGATGCGCCAAAGAAGGTTCCTTCTCGAGTCTCCGGATTCGCTCCAAAATCATCAAAAGCTTAAATTGAAACCCAAATTGGAACCACGAGAATCTACACCCAAGACTGAAGCCCCTGAATCATCGTCTAAAACGGAACCATGATATTTTGATTCAATGAGTGCCAAAACGAAAGAGGAAGTAGCTCGCAATGGCGCCATGAAAATGGACGCGGACCCCAGGCCAAAGGCTGATGTCGAACCAAAACAAGCTGATCCTATGAATAAAGACATCGCCGAAGATACAGTTGTGCTCGAAATTGATGTCTTCTTCATTGATCAAGGGGGAACGGGGGGAAAAAAGATGCAGTGACTGTTTATTCACCGAGCATGTGTGGCCACCGTCCATGAAGAAACAAAGGCAACAAATAAGGAGAGTTAATGCTCACATGGAGATCGAGATGTCATATGATAAAATAATCTTTCGAAGTTGAATTGAGATGGCGAGGAACGTCCGTGTCAGCAAATAGGTTGTCTGTGAAAATCATGAAGGGAACAATAAGTCGACGGTTTTAACGGTGGATTCATATGAGATGATGCGTTAAAAAACCCAGATGTCACTTGTTTAATTGATGTACCGGATAACCAGGAAATAAGAAACTAAATGTAAGTTTAATCCAATAAATAATTAAGTACTGAATGCCAGGCGGTAATTATGGGCTAAGGAGCCTATTGTTCTCCTCATCATGTCTTCATGTGACGAAGTTGCGATATTCCAACTGGGGAAAAAAAGAAGGTAAAATAGAATGCCTCGAAATAAACCAGCCGTTTATAATTACAATTATAACTGCTGAGAGTTGCTCTAATCATGGATTGTATTTTTGGGCCAGTTATAGCATTTGGGTGGAGGATGTTGCCGGCCTTGGAGTCGGGCTTCCGCGTGTTTGATTTGGTTTGCAGAAATTAGTCTTATCGTGATTGGACCCTACTTTTGGGCCTTCGCTTGAGCAGGCGGAGAGACATTTCACTTTAACTAATCAGGGTCATAATTGGGGGTGGAAACAGGCCAGGCCTCACTCTTAACAGGCCTGGCCTGAGCCTGGCCTGTGGCCTGTGAAAGATCTTTTAATCGGCCTGAGCCTGACCTGACCTGTAGCCGGTTAAGAGGCCTGTTTTTTTATCAAATTTTAAACACACATAAATCAATTCAAAATTACAATAATTCAACCTAATTAATCTAAAATACAAACAAAAAAATATAAAATTATCAAATTAACACAATTTGTAAAACATCTCCCCTTAGGCCCAAAAAAAATCTAATATGAAAAATTATTAGAAAACATAATTTCACTCTAATATAAAAATATCACTTCATCCCATCTCTAGTATAAAAATTAATTGATGACTAGATCTAGTTTAAAATATGAAACATCCTGAATCCCTTTTATATTTTAAATTTATCATTTATTCAAACTAATTTACTAACAAAATGATATTTGATCCTGTTGTTACACATGATTGTTTTTTTTTTAAATGTTACAGTTATTATAATTTATTTATTTATTTAAATTAATTAAGTAACTATTATAATAAGAATTAGATTGAGCACACATATATACAGTCTAAAACATAATAGGTCAATTCTCTATATATATATATATATATATTCTATACAAGATTAATATGAAAAGCATGGATCAAATAAATAAATGATACTTTTATTTTTTTTAATGCACTTATGTTTTCTTTCTTTGTTTAAATATATGTCATTATACATACATTAATTATTTTTATTATAGAGAATGGAAATGAAATGAAGCATGCAATGGGCTCTAGATAACACGTTTATGTGGATGGAGTTTTCTCAATTAACTAATCAGAATAGCAGATTCCCTCTTATCAATTTACAATTTTAACCTAAAAAAAACAAAAATAACAGGCCCAGGCTGCCTGACAGACCTAACAGGCTTACTATCAGGCCTGAGCCTGGCATGATAAAGTAAACATGCCTTTTTACAGGCCTGAGCCTGGTCTGATATATAAACAGGCCAGGCTAGGCCACAGGCCCCTGACAGGCCGCCTGGCCTATTTCCACCCCTAGTCATAATTGAGATTTAGAATTCTAATCTCAATATTAAAAGAGCAAATGTCAGAGTAATTT
Source organism: Neltuma alba (assembly GCF_004799145.2). Taxonomy (NCBI): domain Eukaryota; kingdom Viridiplantae; phylum Streptophyta; class Magnoliopsida; order Fabales; family Fabaceae; genus Neltuma; species Neltuma alba. The sequence goes on along the minus strand of NW_021636644.1, from coordinate 97,325 downwards.
GAAAAAAATCGCACGGGTGGGCTTAGTATTGCTTTTCATGGAAGATGTCCTTATCATGCATGACAATTAAAGTGGTACTTGAGGCATTTGTGTGGACAAGGACAACGAAGTTCTGCTACATACTGTTTTTGGTCCTTAATATAAGATCTTATTTTATTTTTATTTTGGTCTTAAATATAAAACCCCAATTCATTTTGTCTCTCATATTTATATATTTTTTTCTAAGATAGTTCTTCTAACAATGATAGTTCTAGCCAATACACTTGATTAGTAATGATATTTTAGGAAAGACAACACATATTTATTATAAATAACTAACTTAACTTTTTTTTTTAATTTTTTTAAATTAGTCAACTAGCTCTTATAATTAAGATAAGAGGTAGTAACATTACGTAAAGGATGAAAAACTATAGTCTGACTTGCCTGTTCCTGGACAAAGGGATTTTTTTTTGACCAGAAAACAGTAGTCCATTTTATTAATAACCAAAAACAAGATACAATCCACCAATAGCCGAAGCCAAAAAAAAGAAAGAAAGCAAAATAAAAACCTGAAATACAACCTATAAAAAACAAGAACAGAAACAAAGGAACACCTAGAGTACAACCTAATAAAAGCGAACAACAGAACAATGGAAAATAAAGAAACACCAACAAACAGAAGAAGGATACAAGCAAAAAAATTACCCCACGCCAGTCCTCACTTAACAAAAACCAGCACCAACATCAGCAGCGCATCGAGACCTATCATCAGACAAAAGCTTGGCAAGAGAGGGTGGAGGTTGATCAGGACAACCTTCAAAACACACCCCCTTTGAGCCCGAAGCTGCCAGCCAATCTGCAGCCTTGTTACTTGATCTATAAACTAGACCAAAAGACACATCTGATGCAGATCTAAGACTCATCACAATGTCCTCCACTACAATTTGAGACTGCCATTCACAACCATCACTATAATTACACTTCACAACCTTGAAAAGAGCTTCACAATCAGTCTCAATTAGAAATTTACCACTGCCACTCAGCTTTATCAAGTCTAAAGCCTTCCTAGCAGCAAGAGCCTCGGCCATAAATGCAGATGAAGCATTTACCTCGTCAGCATATAAATTCCTCACTTCACCAAAATGGTTTCTAAAAATCACTCCAATTCCAGCTTTTCCAGTCTTGCTCCGGAAGGAGCCATCAATGTTCACCTTAGTGATATCTTGCTCAGGTGCCTTCCAAACACACCTTTCCCCCTTAGGAAGGTCACCATCCTTCTCCCTCATCCATCCCCTGGCCACCCAAAACTCATTCACTAGAGTAATAGCATTTTGCAGGACTCTTCCTGGTTGCAACTCAATGTCCTGGAAGATAACACTGCACCTTTCTTTCCAAATACTCCAACAGATTGAAGCAAGCAGAGCTTTTTGAAAATCATTACCTTTTCTTCCTTCACCACTCATCTTCCAGAACCAATCATCAAATCTGGAAATGCCTCTCTCATTCAGCACAATTCCAATGGGGGAGCCAAACCAGATCCTTTTAACCCAATCACACAGCAGTAGGCAGTGCTCAATTGTCTCGTCACTTCTACCACAAACTCTGCACACGGGGTCCTTCCAGCATTTCTTTCTAAACAGAATTTCTCCAGTGGCCAGGCTTCCATTTACAGCTCCAGATGAAATGCTGAATTTTAGGGGGTACCTTCAAATTCCAGATCTCATTCCATATACCCTCAGGTATCATATATGATGTCTCAGGCCTCAATCTTGTGGGTTCACTTTTTCCATTCTTTAGATAATTATATCCAGCTTTAACTGAATATTCACCATTTCTATTTCCTCTCCAAATCAGTCTATCTTCTTTTCCACTTCTAGAGACAGGAATTCGTATGATATCTGTAGCTATATCAGTGCCAAACATTTCTAGAAGTAAATCTTCTTTCCACAAACCATTTTCCAAAAGATCACAAACAAGTACCTCAGAATTGGTAGAGCCGCTGTTCACAGAATCCATAAGCGCACCTTCACCAACCCACCAGTCCTCCCATACCTTCACTCTCCTACCGTCCCCAATCCTCCAGCTGAGATTCTGTTTTAGCAGGTCTCTTCCCTCTAAGATGCTTGACCAGCCCCAAGAGGCTCTCCCTCCCTTGATGGCCTTCAGAAAATCAGATCTTGGAAAGTAAAGTCCCTTCAACATTCTAACCCACAAAGCATATGGGTTTTGAATAACTCTCCAAGCAGTCTTAGCAAGCATAGCTAAGTTAAAGTCAGCAAAATCTCTGAAACCTAATCCTCCTATCTTTTTTTGCTTGGTTAGTACATTCCAAGCTTTCTAATGGATGCCATCACCTTTAGATCCCTTCCCCCACCAGAATTTTGAAATTAGGCCATCAAATTCCTTACAGGTCTTCAGAGGCATTTTGAAACAAGTCATTGGGTAGACAGGAACTGCATTAGCCACAGCTTTTATCAGCACTTCTTTTCCAGCTTGAGTGAGGAATTTTTGCTTCCACCCTTGAATCTTCTTTATCATTTTCTCTCTGATAAAAGCAAGAGATTCAGCTTTTGATCTGCCCCAGATAATAGGAAGACCAAGGTATTTACCTGGATCGCTTGTTTCTTTAATCCCCATCCACTCACAAACTCGATTTCTTCTGGTTTCATTAGTGTTCGCAGAAAAAAAATGCCAGATTTTTCCAATTAACCAGCTGGCCTGATGCTTTTCCATAAACAGCAAAAATTTCCTTCAACCGTCTTGCAATTCTTTTTTGATGCCTTCAGAAAGAACAAAGAATCATCTGCAAATAAACAATGTGACAGAGTTGGACAAGACCGATTCATATTAATACCCTCCAACACTCCACTTTCAACGTTTTTCCGAATCATATTAGATAGTACATCTGCAACCATGATAAAGAGATAAGGTGATAAGGGGTCACCTTGTCTCACTGGACAAAGGGAATAACGCCTGCTGATTTCTAGCAGCTATGGTTGAAATAAGACTGATTTTTAATTGTAATGTTAGCAGTAAAGTTTGAGGGCTAAATGCTCGATTGTCTTCCCTATAGTTCATTTAATAAGTTGTATTATTGAAAGGAATTAAAACAACTTTGATTGGATTAATGAATAATTTAGGGGAAGGTGCGAGTGAGTGATGTTGACAAGACGCAATGCGATGCAGAAAAGGGGTGAAATGGTGGAAGTGACGAAAGGCCACGATGCCTCACGCTCGTCGTCTCTGCTTTCTGCTTTCTCTATCTTTACAAACACCCATGATTATCATGTGCGTCTTCTTCTTCCACTCTTCTTTCTTCACTTTTACAGGTCTAGAGTTCCTTCCCCCCCCCCCCCCGGGACATACTATTTGGATGAGTCTTATATAGTGGAATAAGATTATGATATAAGCAAGTCTTGTGAAAAATATCGGAATACAAATAGAGATGGATGGGAGGTATATTTTCACCTTGTTTAATGCCTTCCTGGAACCCAAAACAAACGGCTTTGTGAGGAAAATAACTCGCTCCCATTTTCAGTGTAAAAATTAGTTGGAGTAGCATTGAATTTATAAAATTTTAATTCATTTTGTTTTTCATATTTATTATTCATTCTTAAACTAATTTACCAAATTTATAAACTAAGATAGAATCCAATGTTATATAAAAAACGTGTCAAAAGAATGATGATATATTTGTTATAACTAATTAATTGATTTAACTTTTTTGAGTGTGCTCAAATTAATCAAGAAATATTAATATTGACAGTTCAGGCGGAACCAATTATAAGAAAAGGGGTGCAGTTCTACTGTACCACGCGGGAGAAAAGGTTTCAGGGGTGTTGCTCTTTGTTCAGGATAAGCGTGATAAAAAGAACTTTTACTTTGCGCTGATGACTTTAATGGCCAGTGGTCCTCTCCTCCCTCTGCGGGGCTGATCCTTCCCTGTTCTTTCTATTTAATACACCCATCATGCCTCCTTAGATCTCCTCCTCTTCTGTCACCCATCCAATACATCCTCCCTCTCTCAGTGATTTACTATTCCTTTACTCTTCAATTCAAATGATTGTGTTCTATATGCACCCTTATTCCCTCTCATCTGAGAGAGAGATATATATACCACTCTAATTCTTATTATAAGTCACATGTATCCCAAACCCGCAAACCAATAAATACATTAAATTAATCAGCTTTTTTTTCATATTTACCCTTATTAAAAGTTTAGAGAGAGAGAGATGATGGATTGTATAGGAAATGAAAAGTTGAGAGAGAGATAGAGAGGGAGATTAATTAATTTTTTATTAAATTAATAGGAATAAAATTGAAAAAGGATCATTAATTATACTACAAGTGACTTATATTTTGAAACAGATTTTTGAGGTACAAGTGGCATATAATATGGAACAAAGTGGCATATGTATCGGAGGGAGGAAAAACTGTTCCGACTTCCTGTGCCTGCTCGTTCCCCGGGCCCCCTGTCTGGGCTGAGGAAAAACCTTCTTCCCCCGTCACTTGTATTAACCCTCGCGACCCATATCGATTGTTTGCTTTTGAGGTGGAGAAGGGGCTCTGCAAATTTCAGTGACAGGTGGCCCAGGCCCAAAATGAAATGATGCGACTCATCTATCATTTTCCCTGGGCCTATGGGGACCCACGTGCGTGCTAATCTGGTCGGTGGCCATCCGATCACGGCATGAGCGGGATGCCGCAGTCTCGTCGCTGCCGATTGTTCCCACATCTCAGATCAGTCTCATTAGACTTGTTTAAATCTCGATTATCTGAACTCATTTGATCACACACAATACAAAACAAAAACGCCCAACAATTACATTATTAAGAACTCATGGCAATGAAAAAGTGATGGTTTGGATGGTATGAGCATATTGTAAGATATTATTATTATTATTATTGCATCCTAGACATACGCATGAGTTAAACAAGGGAAACGAATCGAACAAATGGTGGCATTAGTCCTTGCTCCGCATAGCATTCTAGAATAACGAGCAGCCATTCTTTCTCGTTGGGGGAGCTATAATCAATAAAATATATATATTTATCTTGAATATGTGTGAATATAAAAATTACTTCCAGAAGAATTACTTTCAATAAATTCTAATGCCCCTCCAGTCCTTAATATAAGACTTATTTAACTAATTTGATTAGATTAAGAAAGTTAGGTAAGTCAGTTAATCATAAGAAATATAACATATTTTTTCTAAAATATCTTAATCATCTTATTTAATATCCCCTTTCCCTCTTCTACATGATTGTGGTTGAAGGAGTATCTATGTGGGTAATTTAGAAAAAAATTGATAAATATGAGAAATAGATCTTATATTTAGGACCAAAATCAACTCAACAATTAAGTCCTATATCAGATATCGGAAGAGTAATACTTAAATCTAGTTCCTCGTTACTCTTTTTATGCATACAGGGGGAAGCCGGCGGAACATGGCCACTCTATAAGGGTCCTGATTGGTGGAAACAGGGTGGGGACGCACATTAAATAATCACACATAGTGGTGCTATAGAATTGAATTGAAGGCTGAAATGAAACGTTCGTCAGCTTCTCTGGCCATTGAATGTGGAAGAGTAGTATGGTTATTATAATGGCGCCCCGCACAGGACAAACAACCTATTCTGGCCCTCTGATGATTAGCCTTCATATCCTCCCCCCTCGATCTTCGTTCTCTGTCAACCCACCCCTCTCATTTCGTGTCACTTAACCAATATGAGCATCTCTCTGTTCGTTTTCCCTTTCCAAATGCCAACACTCTCACATTTAATACTCTTTTTTCTTTTTTTGTGCCGCGGGCTCCGCTGATGCTGTCCTAAGCGTTTCAATTGAAGTTGTGTTTTCTTTGTTACAGCTTGTCCGTTTCGGTCCTCAACTTATTAATTGCGCTTGTGGGTTATGTGGTGGCCACCTAACTACTAGCAACTACCGCCACATCTCATGGTTAATGCGGAAAACAATGATGGGAAATGGCTGAAAGGCTGAACAACTCAAAAGCAATTGCGAATGAGTGAAAGAGGCAGCAGAACAACCTTGTAGGAGTCGGTTAGTAATAGTAGTAGCCGGTACACGATGGTCTTACGTTGCCCAAACAAGAAGAAAAGACATGTTTTAGGTGAGCCGTGGTTGTTGCTTTGCAAACTCTTGTTTTGTTTTTTACGGAACAAACGTGGCGCTGTTGGAGGCAGTATAGACCCCACATAGCACAAACCGTTCACTAATAATAATAATAATGATAATAATTCTTCCAATCCTATTTATAAGTCCTCATTTGTAGATTATAAATAAGGTCTTATAATTCGGATTGGAGGGTAGTATATTAATTTCCCGTAACAGAAATTGATTCGATTTACTATCGTTTCGTTTCATGTTTGTTGTATGTATCTATCAGTATATACAGGGACCCGGATTCTTAATTATGGATTTATTATATCGTTTTGTTTTGTCATGGTTATATATAGCAACTATATATGTGTTTATCGTTCCACGTCCGTTTGGTCTTCTCACTGCCAGTAGAAATATTCTATGCAGACAATTATTCAAGTGGATTGCTTGATCGGTAAACAAAACGTGCCCCCTGTTCTTTGACCTACCCTTTTCTGTGTTGAACTGTTGATTAATCTCATCATGACCTAGTCAATTAAAAAGAGAGAAAGGGACGGTCCTCTTATTCAACCGAAATGAAAACCATGCTGCCAAGCGACATCTCAGTTATTTCATTAATGTGGGTTTGAATATCTAATTTTCGTTTTTATCTCCAAAATTTGTGGAACGTATTGGCAATAACAAGTTAATATGGAACCATCATGAGAACATTCACTTTCACATGGATTGAGGTTATCTAACACTCTGCGCTGCAAATTAAAGACTCTACGTTTTTTCTTCGAAAACTGCGAGAGAGATTTGAAAAAAAAAAATAGTGAGAATGTGAATTGATTTCTTTACAGCCTTTAATTTGCGGTTTGAAAGTTGAATAAATCATTTTATGGGTTGAAGAACATTCCAAAATTAGAACTCTACCTGTAGGGAATGAGAAATACTTTAGATCACCGCGGGCTAAAACTTTGTGTCTTGCACCAATGTATCTGATCTAACAAAAGTACGGAGGAATATAATGATGTATATCTGATCTAACAAGCTGTTACTCTAGTAATATAATTCATGAGATCAAATCATATTAAATTAAGATACGCATTAAATTAAGGTGTGAAAACCTTGATACATGCTGGGTAAAGATGGGAAACAATATATTGTGCTATACAGTTATACAACCGGGAACCAAGCAGCTTCCTGAGCTAACGCGCAAAGCTACGTTTCTGATCTTAAACTACTCTCTTTATCCTTTATTTCCTCTAAGGGGGGTATAATGTACGTAAATAAAAGCAAGAGGGACATGGCGATAAAAATCAGCAAAAAAAGGGGTTTTCTTTATGGATGAAATAATAAGCAACCTCAGCTTCCCATATGTATTTTATATGTAAATCTAATATATGTATATAAGTTTAATCAAATGCCTCCAAAATCTCTAACAGAGAAAGGAGAAGTGTCAGGGATGTTCCCGGCGTGGTGTAGCCCTAGGGTGAGCGACACATCACCGGCGGTGGTCCCGAACCTAATGAGAGTAGATCCGATATTGTTAGCAGTGGCCGAGGCGGTCCCGCAGTCTTCTGCAACCATGCTGCCACGCCGACACGTGTCATCATGACCCTGCAGAGGCAGGTCTGATTGGAAGCATTGGGACACGGGCGGCGCCACCTCAGAGGCGGTGGTGGTGGACGACTGTTGCTTTGCTTGGTTTTCCAAGAGGGCTTGTCTGTTGATTGCCACGAGTTGGGGGTCTCTTTCGGAGGCATTGACGTCCGATCTTTTGGCTGGCGGCGTTGTTGGTGGCACTGACGCTGACGCCGTCGCTGTTGATGTGGTAGTAGCCGTGGTTGTGGTGGTGGTAAGCGTTTGAGCCGTGTTGTTGCCACTATTGTTGCTGTTACTTTGATTCATTTCTCTCTCTTCCGCGTCCTCCGCTTCTTTAAGCTCTTGCTGATACATGTCCTCCACCATAGGTTTCCACAACCTTACCCTCGCGTTAATGAACCAGTTTGATACCTGTGTCACATCCAAACCTGTTATCATCTAAACCCTGCTTGCTTAAAATGTGACTTTAAAAGTACAAGCTGTATATCCACACAATGCTTTTTCTGGGAATATTTGAGCATAGAAATGCATTCTGTCAATTCTCACATTGAAGGTGACAGTTTAGCCAGCGCTCATAAATGAACAAACGGTATGGGCATAATTATTGGGGAGGGAATTGTGTTAAGTACGCATGATAATTGACCATGCAACGTCTACTGAAGCGAATACGTCGTGTTTAGAAGAGAGGACACACTAAAATGGCCTTTTCTGTGATCACGGTGCGGGGCTGTGAAATGACTGATTTGAAATGATGGGTAACTTGGCTGTGACTCAAACAGACAAAAATCACAACACTATTCATCAGAAGTTCCCAGTTAAGCAGTACCTACGAACTTTATTACCCTACCAGTTTTGAACTGACCGTCACAGGGTACTGGGACAGCTATACTTGGGCGTAAGTATGTAGGCTTCTGCGTAGCAATTAGCAAAAGAGCTGTGAACTTTGTTTTCTGGGATAAAATTCAAAGCACGATATTGTGCTGGTATGATTAGCTGGGATAATGTGGGACAACACTGTGGAATAAACGATACCTATGAATGCCAATAGTTTCAGAGGCATATAAGCATATTATATTATTAAAACTTTTAGTAAATTCATATTTTATCTTCTTATATAAAATTTATTAAAAATATCTTCGTATTATAAATCATAAATAATATAATTTAACACGAACTCTGAAGCAATCCATTTCCTAATCTAGTTATGTACTATTCATAAACGAAAAGGACAATATATCCTCGGAGAGGCAAATTTTGTGATTTGTATGGCGGACAGCGCAGAAAAGAAGAACAACGATACCATGAAAATATGACGAGATTATAAAACGAAAAGAAAAAAAAACCATGCGAAAAATTAAAATATACTAAATTGTGTTCAGACTTTAGACTAATGGACTATAAGAGCTTGTATTCAAAACACCGGATTATGCGTTAATTAGAAGGGACAAACCTAACAAGCAAACAAAGCTGCATGAATATGTTCCTTTGCATTTGCCGAAAAGCATATAATATTCGGGGACAAACCGACGCGCCTAGAGGAAATTAAAATATGTAAACTAATTGCACGTTTTGTTCCCACTTGGGTTCCATATATCATGCACTGGGATCAGTGGGTGAAAGCATTAGATACGAAACAGAAAGAGTATGATTCGATGCTGCATTTCATTATATTGCTTCTGTACTTAAACCGTCTGCGCTTTTATTTTCAGAATTTATGATCGGGAAGGTAAAGATTCGAAATCAAAAGATGATATTTTAAAAATTGAAAAGAGGCAACAAAAAAAAAAGGAAAGGGGGAAAAGCAATAAAAGCCTAGGTTGGCAGACAGAAACAAAACCTGAAACCACATGTTAGTCCATCTGAACTTACAGCTGGTCCCTGCACTTCCATGGGGTTTTCCTTTTCTTTGTTACATGGGTGGATGTGGGCCGGGCGTTTTTTTTTTTTTTTGACAAAAGGGCGTTTAATTATTCACAGCCTCTTAAACTTGTTTCTTATTCTCTCTCTAAACTCATCCATGACATACTGTGTAGTATCTGTAATTATATGATGTGTTTTGTGGAAAGATAAGAGTGGGGAGAGACGAACCTGATTTCTTGATAGGCTAGTCTGTCGAGCCAACAGATGCTTATCTGCATCGCTTGGATACCTGGGAAAGAGACCAGAAAATGACATCAGAGTCCTTCCCCTTAACCGTAGAATGAACACCCAGCTTTCTGTAACCCTGTGCCCCCCTCGCTGCAATTGAACCTTCCCTCCCTTTTCCTTCATGGGCGTCAGAATCTAAGCCCATGAAAGAAAGATCTACGTCCTAGCTGCCACTACAGCAGAAGAAAAGTATATCACTGTACACACTGACCGCACTTTCTCTGTCTCTCTCTACTTTATCCCCTCTTAATCGCTTCACTTAACGTACGTGTATGCTTTATGAGAGAGACGCGATGAGGTAATATGCGGCTAAAGTTAAACCATTAGGATGCTGTCTTTACAGCTTTTCGCTGGCTGCACAATATCCCAAGAACACTGCTATGTTACTGCATCACTGTTCCTCTAAACGTTGATCATATATGACAAATAAATGATGGCTTTTAGATTCCCTCTTTTCCTGTGATTAGAATTAAAATCCTAATTTCAAAAAAAGAACTGTTAATAGTTAAAACCTAGACCTCAGGAAAAATAACAAGGTCTGATAGTGCAAGTAAAGAATGAGGCGAGGCACAGAAGAAAATAGAAAGAACGTACGGGTGGAGGAAGTGCTCGAAAAGCCAGGCTCTCAAAATGTTGACAGAACGTTCGGGAAGACCTCGCTGGGGTCTCCAAGCCTCCTGCTCCATCATGCCCATCTGGTGGAAGGCTCTCTGCTGCCTCAGGCTATGCTCCAGCAGCTTCAACCTTGGAGTCTCACCCTTAGTCAAACCCGACGAACCCAACCCGTCTTTCTCGCCCAGCAACTCGCAACTGTGCTTCAGTTGTGCTGATATGGCATCCTTCAGACATCGGAAATGCCTTGACATTGCTTTCTGTGCCAGCGCCGTGTATGGCACCGCCGCCCCAAAACCCATCACCAAGTCAAATGAGTTCGCTACCATTTGCATTTGCTCGCAGTAGTGACCATATCTTCGGTCCACCTGCATAACCCCAAATATTATTTAATAAATTGACTTGCTGCATACAAAAATACGAAAGAAAACCATGGCTACTAGCTTTTATTTTTTATTATTATTCGTCGAGGGTATTGCGCATACATGTTATTATTTACTCAGAAATGGAGGTTTGATATTGATTTCGCTGGATGAAGGACTGCCAACTACATCTAATTAATTACTCCAGTGTGACTGTGTGAGTATTAATTAAGGAAAGCAATCTATGTGTGCCATCAATCAAGTAATAAGATAGGGGACTCCATTCAACCCATGCACAGTCAGTGAAAAACGAAAGGACATATATCGTAGATTATGATTTATTTGGAGATGGATAGTTTAGTTACCATTTATTGAATTTGGTGAGACATTGTTTCTTCCCAAAGAAACCCAGAATTTAATAAACGCGCGCGTGAATTGAAGGATATAGGGTTGGGTGAAATGATTGTTAATGGGAGCAAGGCACATTGTTTAGCTTTCTTTTTCCCTCACTCTCCAACTGACTAGCCTCTGTGTGCACAAAGCCATCAAATAAAGAAAGAAAAGGAAGGGCCTCCCAGGTCAACTGAGACATGGTAACAAACTAACAATTGCTTTCACTTTAATATCAGCAATGATGGGTATGTATCAGGAGGTGGGAGAGCAGTGGCATTCATAACAACTTCCTACGTAACGTGATGGCTTAGATTGGGGGTATTACTAAACAGAAAGAACGTCGCTTCTTGATGGACGTCTTCTGCTATATTAAATGGACTTTAATTTACAGAAGGAAGATATCACGTATCCGTACCAACCGATCCTATAGAATAAGAATTTAGAGCCCTATATTATACTTGCCGGCTTCTTTGTTTTCAATTTATTAAAAAAAGATAATCAAAGAAACCGGCCGAAGAATGTGCGTTAATCCCTGTGCAGTTTAATATGATTTTTAAAAAAAAAAAAAACAACATGAAGGGGCTAAACAGAAAAGAAGAAAAAGATCTAGGACCTTGACTCTTGAGCATTAAAGAGGTAAAGAGAGAGGGAAAGTACGTGCCTCGTCAAGCATGGAGAGAAGTTTGACCTTCCTTCTCTGATGCTCAATCCTGTCGGCGGCTGACAAAGGTGGAGGATCTTTTGTTGAGGATGAAGAAGCAGCGGCACCAACACCGGAATTGGAATTAGGGTTGGAGTTCTGCCTGCTGAATTTGTTCTTCTTGAATTGACCCCTCCCAACGCTGCAGAATTCTTCAAGCAACTCTTTAGCGGGCTTCACATACTTAGAGTTCCTCAGCACATTTGCAATCCCTAACGATGACCCGAAACCAGCATGGACTTGGTGGTTCTGCGCTATTCCTTGTAAATGCAATGTGTGAGTTTGAGTTTGACCTCCTCCCAAATTCTTGTACGGATACTGAGCAGATGAGGACCCTCCTGCCGCACTTTGACTGTAATAATTAAGAAACCCGCTATCGCTCATCCTTAGTTCCTCGGCTTTCGCTGCTTCTAAAGGAGACGACAACGATAAAGAAAGGCCCTGGCCTTCCACAACCCCTCCGATTTCACCCGGATTCTGGTTGGTGTTGGCGTTGGTTCCTACTTCTTGAGAACCTGATTCAGAAAACGGAATCCAGGTGAATTGACCAAAAGCTCCTCCCGTTCCGGGGCCTGCAGGGAATTGTTGCAGAGAAGAGGAAGGATTGGGGAGCAACATGTTGAGGGTGGAAGAACTAGTGGAAGGATTGTGAGGAGGGGAAGGCGATCTTGTTTGAGGATTCATCAGAAAAAGCTGCATGGCAGCCGCTGAATCCGCCGCATTCATGCTTGAAATCTGACGCTGATGAGGACGGTGGTGGTGGTGATTCTTCGAATCTCCAAGACCACTTATCATGCCTTGTTGGTCTCCGTACCACTCACTGCCCATCGCAGTAGCCTGCTGTTGTGGCCTGCTGAACGATCGATACGTCGCCGTCAAGTGTTGTTGTTCCAACAATTCTGAAGAGGTGGCGCCGGAAGGAGGGAAACTAAACATCTCGGATAGCATCCCGGCGGTTTCGTACACGGGAAGGCCTCCGGATTCCTCTTCCTCAATACCCACTAACGGTGGTGGTGGGTCGAAGCCTTGCACCCTCACTTTGTCCCTCCGGATCTGCGCCTGCTGATGAGGTTGCTGAGTTGCAGTGGATCTCTCGAATCCATTCGAGAAGCTGAAGATTCCTGCCTGATGATAATCTTGGGACATGGACATAGAATTGGAAAAATCGGACTTATTGTCGACGGTAAAAAAGGAATGGTGGCTCTTGCACTTTGAGTGAGAGATTATTGATGCAAGTGGCGGTGCTGCTATTCCCATCTTGAAATCTCGTTGTTCGTCATAATTGTCGTCGTCGTCGTCAACTTCTTTATTTCCTTCGGCAGCATCACTTCAACTGTCCAGTTTGCTGAATTCGACAAGGATCAGTGCCAGAATAACCAAATCTAACAATTAAGAAACATCCATCGAGTTACTGTAAGTCGATTATGGTACAAGACACACATGATAGACTAGAAACTAGAGAAAGAAATAGGAGAAGAGAGAACCAATGAACTGGCCCCCGGCCCCTCCCCAGTCCCCTCATCTAAACATTAAATTTTCCTTTTATCATTTTCAGCCTTGTTCATCATGTATATATATACACACACACACATAAATATAAAAACAATATATATGTACCTCTGAGAGTCGCATAGTATGAAAGGAATTGAAGTTCGCAGACATCGTTTTCCCTTCTGTGGCAATTGAAAGCTTCTTCGACTCCTCTCTCTCTACCCCCTCCCACACTCACTCTCTCTATTGTCGCTCTGTCGCCTCTCGTCTCTTTCTTTCTCTTTCTCTCCTTTTCTTTATCGTCTTCGGTTGCTCTCTGGAGTAAGAGTTCTTGCAATCTCCTTGTGGTACAAGAGAGATGCAACTTTCATATACATAAATTATTGGAAATGGAGGGTTCGGGGGGGTGCTGATATGATATCGGTCTCAAAAATATAGCAGGAGAAGGAAAAGGGAGAGGTCGCTGTTCTCCCTCTTCAGTCTTCACCCTCTTTTTTAATTTTTCCCCACCAATAATGCCTTTTTTTATATCTTTATTTATCTGCATAAAAATATATTCTCCCATTTGACAAAAAAGATACAAAAATAATACTATAATAAAGTTGTAGTGGAAAACCATACGCAAAAGAAAATATTCATGGTCTGGAAAGACGACAATACCCCTGCTAGACAACAAAGTTTACCAACACGATGGTTGGAATTACGATCCAAAAGGATCCAAACTGACGTTTTCGGCAAAATGATAATCACAAGGAAAATTTAACGTGGCTCAACATTTATTTAATTAATTTGGCGAGGGGAAATGACGAAACTACCATCTCCAGAGTATTGGTTTTTATTGTCATTTGAATACGTGGTTTGGGAACCAGCGCAAACAACGGAACAGTGGGGGGGAAAATAAGATAAGGGGTCAGTACAAAGTCATCTCAATGATCCAAGCTACCACTACCTTTTGGTGTCATGGAATGACTATAGTGCCCCGAGATAATGATTCAGGATGACAAAAGTTGGTAAGGGTAAATGAGGCATGTGAGGAGCTAGAAATTCATTAAATAGGCCAACCGAAGCAAGATAGGGAAAGATAGATGGCACGTGCCAGTGGATGGGCAAAACAGACCAGTTAGGTTGTGTAATGGGAGATGTACACAAGTATGTGGTCTGAAAATCACCCATAACTGCTTTGAGAGCTTTGGCACTGTCACGATGGGCATATTCATTTTCCCTTTTCATGCAGCCTTTGATTTTTACAGGTGTTTTTCTTGTCTCCCCCCTTTTTACTTGCATTTAATTATACACACACACACACATGTGTGTGTGTGTATATATGGGTCAAAAGAAAGTGCTCAGCTTTATCTACTGCTTGTTGCTGAATAATAATGAGGGGGCGCTGGTTAGTTAGTCAAATGTATATTGCCTTGAATATTGTTTTACCTAATTACTTAATAATTTTCTATTTATATGTAAACTATTTTCCTGGCAAGAAGAGGAACCAGTTGTGTGTGTGTGTGTGTGTGTGTGTGTGTGTGTGTGAATCCAGATACGGGGCTGATGTACATAATGTTGCTGATTAAGAATGAATCTGCTAAATTGATGATTGCTGCAATCTAACTCTCTTTTGGGTGGTGTGTGTGTGTGTGTCCAATATAATTACTGTGCATTAGATTATGTAAACTTTATGTTTGACTTTTGCAAGTGTTATTCGGACAAGCAAACTCCTTTTTGATGGTTTCATAAGCAGCCCGGCCCACCTTTTGGCATCCCATTTTTCAATTTTAATTAAAAAGGAACATCTCCCATTAATTATTTATATTTATCTATTTATTTATTCGTTTCAATCATGTAAACCCATCATTAAAAATTACAGCTCGATCTCCCCTCTATTCCCCTCCATCTCTTATATTATTACCTTTTTTTCATATTTTACCATTATTATCGAAAAAATATCTTTTTCAAGGGCAATACATGACATGTATACACATACACTACTTTATATTCATCAAAGGCAAATCTTAATTCCAGATTCCAAGTCTGGATAGGCCATGAAATTCTCTATATAATAATATTCTAATTGCTAAACAGCATGTGCTGCACGTTTTGGCATGTATATGGAAAAAGTTGGTGTTTGATTGATGTTGCCATACAAAATAAGAACAATTAAATCCATGCCCGAACTCATCTATCAGATCAGTTGCTAAACTCTCTCTCTCTCTCTCACTCACAAAAAGGATCCGTCATAAGCAATTTGAACTCCGTATATATTCGCCACAACACCATCGAAATTATGAGAAATATTTAGCCAACACATGCTAATGCTTTAGTTCAGTTTGAACAATTCACATTTGATGGAAGAATGTACACTCTGCAATTAAATCATTCTTCTTGTTACCATTTCAAATGCTGCGATAATAGTCAACCAAAAGCAAGAGCGCCAACCCCTTGGACTGCCTAAGCTTCGTATGATATTTCGCAGATAAATTATATATTATTAGGGTTACTAGAGTCACTACTTGTCAAGGTTAATTGTGTGTGTATTTACACTTGTGCATATGTTCTTCCCGTGTTTTTAATTTAATTCCATGTCATTCGACACGACTTCTTGATTAATTACAATAAAATTTTGCTGACCTCTGTGAAATAATATGCTGGAAAACGCAAAGGGAAAGAATTTAGTTGTTGGGAAGACTTAAGTACTAAGCCTTGTATAATTAACACGCCTTCATCCAATTAAATCAGAACCAGTAAAGCACCAACGGTGTCAATAAGGAGAGTTTGTTAAAAGCCAAAATTTGATTAAAAACAAATACCTTAAGCATATAAGCTTTATCGGCAAATTAATTATGTACCACCTCCAGTCCTTAATATATGAGTTAGTTGATTAATTTGAGTAGATTAAGAAAACTAGTAAGTTAGTTATTTATGAAAAATTTGTATTGTCTTTCCTAAAATATTCTTGCTAATCAAGTGTGTTAGTTAGAACCATCATTATTATAAGGATAACCTTAAAAAATAGATAAATATGAGAAATAAAAAGGATTAGAATCTTATATTTAAGATCAAAATAAAAGTCAAACAAACTCTGATATTAAAAACCGGAAGTAGTGTATAACGTGGTGAAGAAATCTGCTCACAAGACCATGTTAATTATATGTTGTCCTGCCTGCTAGCAAACACGAGAAGTATTTGAATACAGCCGGTGACGTGCGCAAATAATCTTAAATATAAACGTAAAGGTCTAGAAGGAATAGATTACAGATACCTGGCTGTGTTTAAATATATAAAGATAATATGAATATTTAATAATATCCTGCCCCCGTCGGTTACTAGCATACATATATAATTCCATTTCAAGGTTGAATGATGAGCGTTTACCCATCCAGACCTGTTTGGATGGCTTGAAGTTGCAAGTATAGCTAGCTGGGCCTATGCAAGACAAAGGAGGAAATTAATGTGTTTTGTTTTTGGTTTGGTTGGTTGATGAGGTGAAGTGTAATGATTTAAGAATCCAGTGCGTGCTCTTCTCAATACTCTCATTGACTCAGAGACTGGAAAAAAAGGCAATATATTTGAGGGAACAAATAAGCTTTTCCTCTTTATTTCCCAACTGCAAGGCGCGAGCCGCGATTGACCCCCCAACCTTCTTTTGGCCCTTTGGGGCGGGTCACGTGAACCCCGCCCTCTCCTCTACCTCACACACGCACGCCGTGGGCCCCCTCCCTCACGTGCCAAAGTAGGCAGCGCACGTGTCTCCAGTTTTGTTAGCAAATAGCAGTCCATCTGGAATGCAACATTAATTTTTTAAAGTTCACGCCCAAAGTTTGGAGTGCCACACTGCTTTGGGAAAGTTGTATGCAACCCCGGCCCAGCCGGCCAGCCACCGCCCTTCATCTGTTTTAGCTACAATTGCCTAACTTTTGGAATTTAAAGCCCTTTTCCACTTTTGTCCCGCTCTCTCATCTTTATTCATCTCTTTTTAATAAAAACCATTATGACCTGTTACTTATTTAACGAAAAACTATATATATACATAGATCTCCACGCTTAACCTCGTTATTGATCAGTTAATTCCCACCGTGCATGAAAACTCATGGCCTTCCATCGCCGTGTTCTCTTCTTTAAATTTTCAACTACTCGTAAATCTATATGTGTGTGTGTGTGTGTGTGTGTGTTCCTTTGATTTGGATATGACCACACCACCCATGCATCCTGATGATATGCCGCCTTGTATATATAATGGCCAATAAATTATTGCCCCAATTATATGTGTGTGTGTGCAATAATGTTATGTGTGTGTGTGTGTGCTAGTTTGAAATGTGTGATGTACGTGTAGAAGGGGATGATGGGGTTGTGTGAATGATGGTGGCTAAAGGATGAGCATCTATCATACGCACATAATTATAAGTGTATTAATGCGATAATTATTTGGGGGGCAGGAGGATGGCGGCTTCACATGATTATTAGAATTGTCGCTTATCTAAAGTGGTGCATATATTTTAATCCTACGCATTTTTCTTGGAGAAATTACTCCTCTTGTCCTTAATATTAAACTTGAACAAGGAGTTAATATTGGTCTTATATGTATGACATATTTATCAATTGTTTTTCAAATTAATCCTTTATTATACTCCCAACAATAATTAAGTAGGAGAAGGAAGGAGGCAATGAATTAAGAAAGATACTTAAAGTGTTTTAGAAAAAACATATCATACTAACTAATTTAACTAATATTTTTAATATATTCGAATTAGTTAGTTAGATCATATATTAAGTATCGGTTTTGGTCCTATATTAAGCATCGGCATTTAACTAGGACCGTCTTCCCACAAGGTCTGCATACATATCTTCATATATATATCCATCATGTGCTGAGTTTCTTGAGAAATTATTGATCATCATTGTTACACGTTGTGCCCGATCTTGCCGCATCAATTTAACAACGCATCCCAACGCCCCACGAACAAATTAAATTTAGTTCAACAACATTGAATTTAGTTCTACAACGTCATATTCCCTCCGTCTCTTATTATAAGATTCTTTTAACGAAATTGTACAGTTTAAAAAAATAGTTAAAATTAGTTAAAACTCATTAATATGTAGCAGGTATAATTAACCCTATATATAAATGGTTAGATGTGAGAAAGTAATAGTGAGATTAATGAACAAAGAGAACGTGTTAAATGCATTAAATTAGGGCCAAAATAGGTAATAGTGCATTAAATACTCAGACAAACTTAAAGAGGATTTTATAAAAAAAGACAAGCCCATTCAAAAAATTAGATTTTATAATAAGAGACGGAGGCGCACACACACATATTCAAGTGATCTACTGGAATCACTTCATGGTGTTATTCTTTGCTTAATATATATAGCATCTTGATTACTACTTTTGATGAGGCGCAAAAAAAAAGAAAAAAGATAGCATACATAATTTATATATGCAAAGGTTAATGATTTTCAATTGCCATGGATTTACTTTCAGGGAATTAAGAACTAGTGTGTGCAGTGTGTGTGTGTGTGTAGTGGGTACAAAATAAAGGAGGGAAATGGTCCAGAGTATATGCGTGTAGGCGTGACGTATATGACCCATCGTATGAGTTTCCTTTAATATTAGAGGTCCTCATAATGCTTGCATGTGGGATGTACTGTTGTACACTAAGATGGCGTCCTTTATTTAATTTACTGGCCAGACTTAGCTATTACGAAGAAGAAGGCCCGATCCGATCCCCTCCATTAATTAGACGCAACTACTTAATGCAACTGCAAATATCTCTGTAAGTTGTAACCACTTCATTAGTAGATGCAAAGTCTCCCCCAGAAAGGATATAAATCATTGCCCCGTACATACATTTCACCTTCCCTCGTGTCAACTACTGAACCACCGATATGTGTGCCTTTCCCTCGACCTGTTCTCTTCACTTTCAGATTAGCTGAATCCTCTCATGTTTTTGCTGACTTATTATATACTTTAAACCAATCATTTCGCCAGAGAAGGGGGTTTCTGTGGAGGAGGTCGGTATGGATGGAAGAAAACGGAGTACATGGGTACGTAGCGACAAAAATCAAGAATACATTGTTGATATATATGATGATGAGCAAGATAAATTAACATGGGGTTGGGTGCATTTAATTTAGGAGTGACAGTGATGATGATGCTGATTAAGATCTATAGCCACTGCGATGTCTGTCTCTGCAATGGGTGTTGTCTGTCTCTGCAATGGGTGTTGTGTTCTTGTTCGGATACTGATGTTATATATATTGTAGTTTTTTAGAGGGTCGTCTTTACGCATTGGCTGCTCCCAAAAGGTTTCTTTGACAATGCCTCCTTGGCTTCATCTGAAGCCACACTAAATCTAGCTAGGGTTTATGTTTTGGCCGCCCCTTTTATTCTTTCCCTTTCACCATCAATTAGAAAAATGTGGTTCCCAACTTTTAAAAAAAAAAGTTGAAATAAAACGAGAGCGTGCTTGTAAACAGTTTATTGCCCATGTGATGCAGTACATAGTAGTTAAAGCTAGTTATATTGGAATGCCTGTACACCTCAATTCTGCTCGCCACTCATTTTTCATTCTTTCAACGATGTCAAGATATAATAAATTGATACATTTTATATGGGAATTTGGGAGACTCCGTCAAGTTTTTAATAACTATATCTATATCCCCTCTTTGCAGTTTCTGTGATCATTAATATTATGATATGTCACTGTTTGGATGGGAAAGCTGAAAAGATGATATTTTCCGTAGCTGTTTCTCCATATGGCAAATGTGAATTAAGGATGGACAGTGACTTCACTAGCAAACGTCCGTGCTCTCATTTCTGCAAATAATTACAACTGATGAATCGATCAACAATAAATTGTTCACTTGTAATATCAACCTCACTGGCTCTCAGGGATTGCTATTATCATCTTCTGCTTATTACATGTGTTGGCTTCATTTTTCAGTTACTCTGAGTATTTATTACTTATTTTATTTTATTTTTAATTGACTGTATTTAGTACTTCTTTTCTCTCATTAATATTACCCTTTTATATTCTCTTTCATCACTTTTTCATTTATTGCTTCTCTCATCTCTTAATAAATAAGGGCAAATTCGGAAAAAAAATTACATTCATGACCTATTTACTATTTTTAACTAATTTTAACTATTAGTTCATTAAATGTAATTCGATTGTTTGATGCTTATATGTAACACCGGAGGGAATACATAGTTAAGTATACTTATAAAAAAGAACTCATTTTGATTATGCATCGTTAATTGCATTTTAGTATGAATTGGACCAGTAGCAGCATACATTATAGATGTTTTATTATTTTATTATATTTTGAATATGTACATTGGATCATTGATTATATGAATTCTGACCATCAAAATATTTTTCGATGAGAGGTGCATTGAGTATTCTGACAAGATGTGAATAATTAAATAATTAAAATAATTTCTTGAGCTGTTTTCAAGTTAATTGACTAAACCCAAGCTTACAGTTTTATTCAATCAAATATCAGTTCAATTAATCTAATTAATTACTCTTATGGTCCTATTTATAAGTCTTCCAACATACTACATATTGTCCTTAATACAAGAGTTAGTTGACTAATTCGAATAGATTAAAAAAATTAGTTAAACTAGTTATTTACAATAAATAGGTCTTGTTTTTTTTTAAATACTTTTGCTAATAGTGCGTGTTAACTAGAATTACTATATAATGAAATATTTAATATGGACAACTACTACAATGACTATTTTGAAAAAAATAGATAAATATGAAAGACAAAGTGGATTGGGGTCCTATATTTAGGACAAAATTAAAAGTTAGACTAGCTCTTATATTAAGGAATAGAGATAGTATTCCACATAGACTAAGAAAAATCTTAAACTTTATTAACTTTCATTTAAAATTTAACAATTTTCTAATTTTATCCCTATTTAATATACATTATATCTCATATACACAAAGTTAACACAATAATAAATGTAGGGTAAAATTGTATATTTATATAAAAAATCTCTCTTAATATTTTATAAATAGGATAAAAAATATCTTTTCTTTCTGTCATATAAACACGATTAAAGGAGTAACTCATAATGGCTAGGTTATTCAAAAGGCGACGAGTTAGTGACAACATACAGAGAAAACACTCGCTTACAATCTTAAATATATGATTTATTTTGCAGTGTAAATTATACTACACTTATATTTGAGATCAAATGAGTACAAAAAAAAAAAAGAAATATTGACTTGATTTTTGTTGGGTATATGCATTTATTGAATTGAATAATGACATACTCCTCCGGTCCTTATTATAAGACCCAGTTTGACTTTTTATTTGGTCCTAATTATAAGACCCAATCCATTTTGTCTCTTATATTTATGTATTTTTTTCCAAGATAATCCTTCTAATAATGATAGTTTTAGCCAATATACTTAATTAGTAAGGATATTTTAGGAATGACAACACTTATTTATTATAAATAACCAACTTAACTTACTTCCTTAATCTCCTCAAATAAGTCAATTGGGTCTTATAATTAGGACCGGAGGAGTATAACAATTTAAGACGAGATAAAGACCAAAATGCCATCATTATTTTAAACTAATTCTGCAAAGAAGAAGAGAACGGTGACACATATAGCTGCCCCGGGTCGACCTTTTGAAGATGAACAAATCTGCTCACCGTTGAGGGAGAGGATGTAGATGAAGGTGAACCACACTATGAAGAAGGGGATGGCTTTGAATTAGAAACTTACAATTAGTGGAGCGTAAGGGCATTTTGGTCAGAAGAATTGTAATCCCAAGAAGCTGAACAAAATTTTGAACGTCATGAAAAAGACAGAGCCGGGTGATTAACGAAAAAAAATGGAATTTTAGAGAAGCATGTTTCGCATATATGCACGCTAAGCGATATGATGAGCTGGCGGTCATTCCCTCTCACTCTCCGTTTTGCAAAGCCTGAATTATTTGCCGCGCCAAATGGGGCTTGAAGGCTCAAGGCCCCTGCATACCAAAAGAGGTATTCTAATTAACTAGTTTAATTAGACATTACTGCCAAAAATGGTCGGCCAGATCCCCAAACCTGTTTCCAAATTTAATCAAGCAAAATGTGGAGAGGGAAATCGATGGAGGAGGAAGCGCCAATGCCAATTGGTGATTTTTTTTAAAAAAAATAAATTCTGTGAATGATTCTTTGGGGCCAATGGAATGGAAAACGAAATCATAGAAAGCAAATTAAAGGTGCGTTTGGTGTGAGGGATTTGGAGGAGAAGAAAGGCCTTGTTTGGCAACCTAAAGTTTGCAAGAGGGGAGGGGAAAATCTTATAAGATTATGGAGGGAAGCAGTATATTCTTATCTTGTTTTGACTAAACTGTTTATGATTATTTTTAATGTTCTCATCCTACCATTTCTTTTTCATCCTCACAATCTTATCCATTTCATTTATAGTTATATACTTCTAAATTAATTTGAAAAAAATGATAAATATAGAGAAATAAATTGAATTAAGATCCTATATTCACAGCTAAATTTAATCTCGGCTATAATTTCCATATCAGGGACAAAAGAGAGTACTAATTAGTAACATGCTAGCACTTTTTTTGTCAGACAATACGAACACAAGCAACCATTTCCCCTACATCGTTTTTTTTAAAATTTATTTTGTTTCTTGTGTTTCTTCTAGTTGCTTGTTGGTGTTTTTGGATCATGATGTAATACAATTGTTGTCTTTTAATAATAAGGAAGACCCTTACCTACCGATGTTAAGGCCTAACCAACAATTTCCCCTCAATAAGGAATCTTCAGATACTCAAACAATATGTTAAGCAACCTGCCCAACTCTTTTTTCTTCTTTTCTTTTTTGCTTTAAAATTAAGCCTCCCGTCCCTCTCGCACCACCAAACCCTAAGCCAGCTTCTTTCTTTTTTCTTTTTTTTAAATGGTTCTATCCTTCATTGCAGCGAAAAGTTGAAATCTGTCAGCAAATCATCACAAAACGATGTCAACGCTGTTTCGATGCTATTCAATATTAAAACCGCTATTTTTGTCACACAGACAGAAGGGCATTTAAACTCAGGCTTACTTCAGAGGCGACAAATCACAGTAATTGCGGCAAATGGAAAAGCAAGCAATTAATGCTATGTATATGCTTTCCGTGGGGTCAGGCAGGGAGATGAGATTGCATTGAGTAATCTTGTACAGTCGTTCAATGTTAAATATATGTGATTATCCAATAATAAGTAGCCTAATTTCTATAATAGAATAGCTTGCCGAAAAAAAAGGCACTTCTATAGAATAGCACAGCGCAGGAGGTCACAATAACAAGAGATCCCTTTTCCATTCTCTGACTCTGATACGAGATAGAGAAATTATTAACATTATTTGATGCACGTAAGTTGAAATATCGATGTTTGTAAAGCAAGCATGGAATACTACACTCAATTAATATCGTACAAAACAGAGGTGTTCATGGGACGAAACGAGACAGGAACGATCTTGTCCCAGTCCTGTCCCAATAATTGGGACGGGGCGACTTTTCCGTCCCGTCCTAATAACGTCCCATCTCAATTGGAACAGGACATAACGAGGACGGGACAGGAACGTTCCATCTCTTCTTTTTTTTTAAATTTGAAAGCTAACTATAGTAAGAAATGTAAAAACTTGTAATAAAAATATGTGAGGAAAATAGATAAAAATGACAAAGAAAAATGTTTTTTGTAATTATGAGAGACAAAAAATAAACAAACCTAAAATATTTACTACAAAGAATATCATGTAACTCATACAAAAACAACTTATAAACAAATAAAAAATAACAATTGATAAATATCATTACCAAAATGCTATTACAATGATAAATAAAATAAATATATAACAACTAAAAATAAAGATAATATATTGGGACGGGACACAGGACAGGAGTCCCGTCTCGTCTCGAAACAATTTTGTCCCATCCGGCTTTCATCTTGTCCCAAAAGCTTTGGGGACAGGGATGAGACACTAGGACGGGACACAGTTGAATACTGCTAGTATGAAACACTTAATGATGGTTACGCTGCATGAAGCTCCGGAGGCTGGAGTCCGCAGCTATCTAATACATGTGTGCGTGCGCGCGCGCGTGTGCAGCAATTGGAGCCAACACACACAGAAATGCACATAACATATACATTGCCTGTGTTTGATTGGAACTGGTGTGTGTGTGTGTGTAGAGGGCGATGTTCTTGGGAGTAGAGTATAGGGGAAGAGAACAGGGACGTCCTTCTCAAGAGGGGTCACTTTCTCCCACATTAACAAAGGGACCAACATTCCCATGTCTGGCTTTCAAGATCATAATCTCACCTACGCGTTTTATTTCTCAATGAATTATTGTTTCCCTCGATCTTGCCTTTGCGTTTCCCAAAAATATTACTATTGGAGAATGGAGAATATACATAGATGAGTTGAGGCGGATAAAAGAAAAAAGGGAAATGGGAAAAGGGGCAGTATTTGAGAAATGGGTTGAAGAGGATGGGCGGGAAAGGAAAGGGACGTCAGGAAATAATTGAGAGGGCCGGGGGTAGAATATAGGTAAGAAGGGGAATATCATAAAATCACAAACGAATAAGTGGCAGCAGAGAGGAAGGGCATATGAGTCAGGGTCCAAATGTGGTCCACCTGCTGGGGCCGCAGCCACGTGGGTGGAGTAGTGGTCCTCAGGAATCAAGCCTGACACGTGTCTTCAACAGAGAGGCGACAGGCTGTTGAGTTGCCCCCACAATCACCAGATTTTTCATTCTTCCCGTGTCAACCTCTGTCGTCTTTGCATCTGCTCCTCCGCAACAGTTTCCCTCTCATCGAGTTCAGAGGGTTTTGTTACCAGTTACCCTATTTTACAAGTCTCATATTTAATCTTTTATTCACAAATTTAATTTCACTCTTTTTATTTTTTGTGCCAACAATATGACTCTTTTGATATTAGATATGCTATGCAAAGATTTTAATTTATCACAGTCAAGTTAATATTAGACTGCGCGCACGTCCTTTTTTCAACTACAAGTCTACAACAGAACATGTAATTGAATACTTCTATTTTTCAAAATATAAAAATGAACTTATTTATAAAGAACAATAACGTAAACAATCTATTAATCGGAAAACTTGCCTTTTCTTTGTTTTTTTTTGGAATAAGGAACTTTGACCATGCATTAAAACATGATTGGGCCCGATGGAGACAAAAGCAGCGGGGCCTAGATATCATTAGTTGACGGGTTATATTTCTCTGGGCCTTGTAGACAAACACAAGTGCCCATTCCCATGCTTTGGGCTCCAAGTTAGAGTAGGCAGTAAACAGATAAGCCTGCATACACAAAAAGGAACAAGTGGCCTAAGAAGGTTTGGGTTTGAGGACAGGTCTGTGTACTGTAGTTCTTGGGCCTGCTCGTTAGCTATGGAAGTTCCTCAGGTTGCGCAGCGTCTATTTCTTTCGGGAAAAAGGCTGCAAATATGCAACACTGCAGGCGAATAAAATCCAAGCCATGGTGGGCTGCTTAAGGGCCACCCCCAGAAAATCTTAACAAGCCCCTCAAATTTTACATTATAGTAGCCACAAATCAGGATCAAACCTGTTTCTCTTGCAATGGCATGCATTGCATGACAAGGAATCTGCTCCCATGGTGCTTGGTGCCCGATAAAAGCTTGGTGAACAAATTCCAGTATCGTGCGAAGCCATAACTTGATGAAATTCAGACTGGGAAGGTGACGTGATAGGAAGTTGGAACTAGGAATGGCGCGTGTGAAAACAATGAATTTGCATGGGAACTCGTTGTAATGGATCTTTTATATATATATATATATATATATATATATATATTCACAAGGGTATTTTTTTGGTATAGTAGTGTTTTATTTATCTCCATTATTTTCCATTCTTTTTCACGTTTCCCAATGCTTCAGTCCCCAAAAAAAAAAATCTTACCAAAAGACGATAAACATATATGGGTAAATGCTCATTTTCTTTCTTTCTCAGCGTATACCGAACATCTTTTTTTCTTTTTTTGTTTTAAAAAATTAGTAAATAAAGACTTTCTAATATGTAAAATTGCTAAATGGGTTTCTCAATATGAAAAATGGTTTTAAGAAACCCAATCCTATATTGTAAATATGAAACAATAGTGATATATCCAAAATGTCCTTCTTTTCTCTCTCTTTCTCTCCAGATCTCCTTCCCTTTCTTTCTTCTTTTCCTCTCTCTCTCTCTTTTCGTCCTTCTCTTTCCTTTGGATCTTCCATTATCAATTTGACCTCTCACTCCTTTCCAAAGTATGATACCCAATGACTAGCAATGGAACTTAAAATGTCCTCCGGCTTCTCTTCTTTTGCAAACCAGACTTGAAAAAGTCTTCTTTTCGTTGTCATCTCCTGTCATTTTCTTCTTGTCTTGCCTAGCCATTCTTTCATCGGCAATGAAACATCTTTCATCATTCTCTCTACTGTTGTGGAAGGAGAGGAGAGTTGCAGTCATTTGAAATGCTTTTGATGTTTGATTGCAATTTGTGGGATAATTGCTTAGTGCTTAGACAATACCCAACAAATTTGGATTTTTATTTTTTATTTCTATTTTGATTTTTAGCTTGTGTTCGTAATTGAAAATAACAAGTTTGGTAAGTTGTTGAAAATAACAAGTTGACAAGTTCTAATATGCAGTTCATGATGAGTTCAGTAAGACGAATGACAAGTTTAGCAAGGCAAATGACAACTTTTGATAAACAATTCATAGAAATTTGAGTTTCTATGTTAAAATAACAGAATTATCATATTTCTTTAGCAAATGACAAGTTTTGATAAGCAATCCATGACAAGTTTAATAAGACGAGTGATAAGTTCAGTAAGACGAATAAAACGTTCAACAATTTTATATACTAGAAGGTTTTTATTTGTTATTTTTCCTTTTTTTAATATTTATTTTCGTCTTTATTTCACTAAAAAATTTTCCTCACATGCCTAGACATATTTAGTCTGGAGAAATAATAATAATAATTAGTAAGATAAAAACGACGACCCACGTGGCAGCGGGGCGAACATAACTGTTATTTGGAGGATCACGGTAGAAGATGCGAGTAATTGGCTAGGAGCCAAAAATCTCACCGCCGGGAGGAAGTTGCGAAGGAGGAGAGTTGAGCTTCTGTGTCTTCGTCGGACATTCTACCGCCCCTCATTTTCTCTGTCTCCGTAAGTTTTTGGTCATAATTATGCGAAGTAATCCTGAACTTAGTACGAGGTTGATTTTTAACCTTGATCTCCATTACCCAATTCTGATTTTCAGATACCATCTGAAGTAAATTCTCTCACTCGTACGGTTCAAGCGGCATGGACCAGGCGGAGTTAACTGTAGAACAAGTTTGTGCCCCCTACACCTCCCTTGCTTTGCCATTTTATTCTTTAGTTTTGTCATTCGTTTTCATTGTTCGATCTGGCTTCAAGTTTCGTTTTATTATTTTCTGACAGATTTACTTAAATCCGGTCGGGTTTCTGTGTTGCTTTTGTTAATTATTTGCTAAATTTCATAATGTTGATGATCGAGTGGACTACTATAGTGCTGTTTCTATTGACATTCTGTTGACACTTTTGAAGGTTCTGAGGAGGGATATCCCATGGGAGACGTATATGAACACTAAGTTGATCTCAGGCACAAGCCTTCAGCTCTTAAGGCGTTATGATCACAAATCACAAAGTCAGAGAGCACAGTTATTGGACGATGTACTTCTTACTGAAAATCCTTCAATTTTTTCTTCCATTTTAGTGATAAGTTCGGCTTTCTGCCAAATTTATTTTCTTTCCCCTAATTTTGTAAATGAATCTTCTTCAAGTAGATCTATGAATCTTTGCTGACTTTACTGTCTAATGGTATTGAAATTTCAAGTTCATTCTGGCAGGATGGTCCGGCTTATGTACGTGTGTTTGTTCATGTTTTGCGTGATATACATAAAGATGAGACTGTGGAATATATTCTGGCCTTAATAGATGAAATGCTTACAGGTAACTGGGTAAAATGGGTCTTTTGTTTCTCTATGCATTATAGTTAGCTGCAGGACCTTTTATTCGCTCCCTTTTGCAGCAAATCCAAAAAGAGCGAGGCTGTTTCATGATAAATCCCTAACAGATGATGATGCCTATGGACCTTTCTTAAGTTAAGTGTTTAAAATATATTCAGTAGCTTAATTATTAACTCTCGTCTGGTTTTGAAAATTATGGAAGCTCACTTCTTTGTTTGTTTCCATTCGCCTTCCATCATATTTTTGAGTTTTTGATAATTTCTTCTCACAGTTTCTTTTGGAAACAGTAATATCTTGCTCCGACTGGAGATTAACGCACTACCTTTCCATTCTTGCATATTTCTTTTTCAGCATTCCTACTATATAAGAACCAAGAAAATGAAATTTTAGTCTTTTAGATTCTCCATGGCCCAAGACAGCTAAAGTTGGTTTCCGCAGCAATGCATCTATTCGTGTGTAGATAGAAAATGTGTTTTTACACTTTACTTTTAACAGTGGGCGGGTCGATTCTTTGTTTCCACAATTTTTTCCTACCAGATATTTTTTATAATTTGATTAGTTATTAGATTTATTTAGTCATGATTGAGATGATGTCACTTTATTTTTATCATCTTATGTATTTACCTTCTACTTTAAAATCATTGAAAAGTAAAAATAATACTAATGTCCATCTTTCAGATTGCTTTGGAAAGGAAATTGGTTCATACAAGAGAAAAGTTGTAAGATCCTTGCTTCTGTAGTTAGGTAAAACAGCTGTGATGCCTATTGACATTTTACTCTAGAATCTAAGACTCATCTTAAGTTGCAGGTTTTGCTGTGTAAGTTACATTTTTGGTAATTTCAATTTCTAATCACTTTGTCAATGTAGTGCGAGGCCAAAAAATCAGGATAGCAGGGTTGCAAATGGAGAAGCATCAAAATCAAAGAAGCCATTTATTACTATTGATGATGTTTTAAAGGAACTGGTAAAATGGCTCTGTGAACAGGTATTTCGTTCTAAAACTTGTGTTCCTTTCCATTCTTTTGTCAAGTGCAATTGACCAGCTGAAAAACATGTACATGAAAATAGAATGGGGAAACTGTTTAAGAAAGAAAAGAGGCAGAATTTTTATTCTGCAGCATCCACGATATCTGTATGAAAAGGGCACAGGCAGAGTAAGTTGACAAAGATATTAATCCAATTCTATAGAGATGTGAGAGCTATGGGCTTTATCATGGATGTACATGGTTTCTTTCTCACTACACCGACTGCATGCAGTGGAATCAACAAAGATATTGACGATGCATCCGATCATGTTAATGCCACAAGTGCTTGACATACATGAAAATGCAGGATTTCCATATAGAAGCATGTGACACAATAAATGACGAATGACTAGGTTCTAATGATGACCACAGAATTGCACAAGCCAGATTTTACAGATAGACGCATTGATCTGTAGTCATTTAGTGTGATCTTGTCTAACTGAAATTGCACATATAATGCTACTTGTGTTAAATTCTGCAAGAAGATTCCAATATGCATTCTTAGTTTCTCACCTTCCTCATATTATGGTCTGTAGCTGAGGAACCCTACTCATCCTAGTCGTGGTGTGCCAACTGCTATCAACTGTTTATCAGCTCTTCTTAAGGAGGCTATGGTTAGATCTTCCTTTGTTCAGGCAGGTGGGGTCAAGTTGCTTGTACCTTTGATTTTACCAGCATCCACCCAACAGTCTATTCAGGTATGTCTGGACCCAGTCACTGGCTGAGAAGGTTTATTATTGGCTTCAGATTCAGTTGCCGCTTATGAATCCTGCCAATAGGTAGCTAGATAAGCATGGTGCATCTAATGCAGGTTATAAAGGGAACTTGTTTCCTAAGAACAATGGTGGAGATGGTGATTGTGAGATCCTCAATTTTTTAAATAAATTTTATTCCATAACAAAATCACCGATTGAAATTAGTAAATGTTAGAATTGAAGGGATATTTGCGGGGGAAATTAATGAAGAATTCTCTTTGTGACAGCTCCTTTATGAAACATGTCTCTGCATATGGCTCTTATCCTATTATGAGCCAGCAGTTGAATATCTGGCTACTTCAACAGCCCTTCCCCGACTTATTGAGGTTGTTAAGAGTTCTACTAAAGAGAAGGTACTGTTGGCTTCATGAGCTTATGTTCATTTTACATTCTTTTTAACAATAAAATACTCTGGTGTTAGTTACCTTTCCATGTTCGCAAGCTATGTGATTGCTGTTCGCTGGATTTTTTATTGGTTCTCCACCATGATATTAACTTTTCAATTATCCCAAGCAAGTGCCTAGATTTGTTTTTAACTTTAGCTGATATAAAGATCTGATGTCAAAAGGCTTGTTCTGCCAAAATTTTTACCAGGTTGTTAGAGTAGTAATCTTAACCCTGAAGAACTTGCTGTCAAAAGGGACATGGGGTGCTCAAATGGTTGACCTCCAGCTGCCGCAAGTTGTTCAGAGTTTGAAAGCACAGGCATGGAGTGACGAGGTGAGATGATTAGATACAACCATGCTAAAAGCCTGATGCCTAAATGCTGAATAAGTGTTTGAGCTATCTTGATAATATCAGCCATCGGAGATTATTCATGATATACATCTTGCCATTGAATTGTTATGGTCACATGGCTATTACTGTCAATTTGATGTTCGCTAGTGGCTTAGATCACTATTATACTTGTGATCTTTCATTTTAATAGGTTGTGGTCAAGTTGAAAAACTGGTCCTCTTTGGTATACACACCTGCCTTTATTTCCCGTGCTTATAAATTTAGAAGGCTCACACTGGCTCATGTTTGTGCATTGTAATGGAAAATTGGACGACCTTTTCTTTGGGACTCGTTATCACCCATTTTAAAATTTAGTGATAGGCAATGTGGGACTCGTCTTGAAGTGGATGAAATCAAGTTATTTCAATGTGATGCCTACATGGCATTTTTTCTTGAATGTGCCTAAAAGCATTACGTGGCTAAATTGAATATGCACAAATTGAGGTTGATAAATCACTCATTCTGTTACTTCCTGCTTTGGTCTGATGTGACCGTATTTTTGGTTAAGCATGATCTTCTTGTCCCACCTCTTTGAGATCTTATTTTTCTCAAAGTTTGTGTTATAAGTTCAAATAGTGGTTCCCAATCCCCGCCCCTTCCCTTTCTCCGTTGTGAAAATTATTTTATGGTGCTTCTTCAACACTTCTGTTGATTGGAGTTTATCATAGGACTTGTTGGAAGCGCTGAATTACCTGGAAGAAGGGCTTAAGGACAACATTAAGAAACTTAGTTCTTATGATAAATATAAGCAAGAAGTTCTCCTTCGCAAACTGGATTGGTCTCCCATGCACAAAGATCCTATATTTTGGCGAGAAAATATCACCAACTTTGAAGAAAATGACTTCCAGGTATCTCTGCATTTATGTTCTTCTTTTTTTTTCCTTGTTTTTTTTGTTTTTGGGGGTGCTCGGAGATTTATTCAAGGTGTTATAGAAAAAAAATCAAATAGAATTAGCTATGCCATATTACTTCCTTGTCATTTCATGGAATATCATAGAAAATGAAGAAACTGCCTTATTTCTGGATCTGCAACGGGTATTGGAACGATTAGTGTTGACGAGGCTCATGCTGAGTTCACCTTGATGAAGGGTTTGGTACTGAATATTAGTTGGCTGGCTTGCATGCTTTTCTGCTTGATGCTAAGCCATTTGGTTAGATAACACATGTTGCATTCTATGACATATCTTGGATTTGTAGAGGTTGTTTTTGAACTTTAGCAATAGTTGGCAGGACAGCTATTCTTCTCTTTCAGGGTTAAAACCTTTATAGGTGCTTTAGTAACAGTATCTCCTTTGCTTATGGATCTGCCTCAACAAAATACGAGTGTTACTTTGCCCCCTAAACGAATGTGGGCTATTACTATCAGTATTAATATTTGTATAAAATATAAGGTTTATATGGAAATGTGGCACCTCTTATACTCCATATGACCTTTTATTCCCCGTTTTTAATCTTTTTTTTATTTTATTTGGGCCATACCTGTTTTTAATCTTTTCCACACATAGGTTCTGTGCAACTTTCTTCTTTTTAATATTTCTCCACATATTATAATAGGATTTCAATATTAGAAGAAAAAAAGAGTACAATATTGGAGAAATTTTCAAGCTATTGTTTGCCCCTTGCATCATATGGGAAGAAAGACATATAGTTTCTCTTCAAAGGACGTAATTGTTCAGCAGATAAATTGGTATATGAAATGCCATTCAGCAATCAGAAAGAAAAGATCAATTATATTGTATTTTGTTGTATGTTACCTTCTGAGGGATCTCTAATTTGGTCATACATAAATCTTCTTTCTGTTGCAGATTTTAAGGGTCCTGCTAACAATTTTAGACACGTCCCATGATCCAAGAAGCCTGGCTGTTGCATGCTTTGACCTTTCACAATTCGTCCAACATCATCCTGCTGGGAGAATCATAGTGACAGACCTTAAAGCCAAGGAACGGGTGATGAAACTGATGAATCATGAGAACACTGAAGTCACTAAAAATGCACTGCTCTGCATCCAACGGCTCTTCCTAGGTGCGAAGTATGCAAGCTTTTTGCAGGCTTAGTTCTGTTATGTGTTGGTGACGTATCCATTCAATTCCATCCCCTCTACGATCTCGCTGTGAATGGTTGTTAGAGGGCACTCTTGTGTAAAAGGGTTTTATCTATTTATTTATTTATTTTTCTTCGGGAGTAATATATTTTATTGGCCATCGAAGCCTAATGTCGAAGCTGTGCTATTCAAATTCAAATGTTGAATAAATGAGGTAAGTTTGTACTCGAAGTTGGGTATGTGGGTAATTTCAAGTCACGCCTTGTTTGGAAAATATTGGCCAATTAAATCGTTCGGTCAGTTTGAGCTGACTGGATCTGCCAAGAGCTTTTGTTTTGGTTATTTTTCCTCCATCTTTTGACTAAACATCCCGACTCTGATCATGCTTCATGGGTGAAATACCTTTTATTCTTTGACAACAATGATTACGCTATGTTTAGTACAGTGGACAGTCGGGGTATGGAAAAGGAGAGACTGTGAGGGAGATAATTTTAAGGAGGTTTTCAAGGGAGACGAGTTTCTTACAAGTGAGATACGCTACTTTGCTCGAAAAGACGACTGGAAATGTTGGAATCTCCGTGGGGAGGAGAACTCTTTTTTTTTTTTTTGGACAAACATAAATCTCATAACAAATGCTTTATTCCTATTCTACCCTTTGCTCAGTCAAATATCACTTGCAATGCACGGGTAAACATTTGCTGAGTTTGATTACATGCCTTTTCTCCATACGTCAAAATATATTTGACTGCATGCCTTCTTCAAAGAAAAAAAAAGGAGTGGTCATGTTCAAATTATCTAAAACGAGTGCTAATAGAACCACCTTATTATTAGTTACATCAGAATTATGAAGGACCTTATTATGCGTGATTGAATCGTCACTTTTGATCATATTTTCATAGAAGCAAACCAATGAGCTCACTTGCGTGTTTGCCAAGCGTACTATAGAAATTCAACGTTAGAATACATAATGACCCCCTTAGAGTGTAGAGATTTTTTGGTTCATGATATCCTGTTTTACTTTCTTCTTCTTTTTTTTTTTTGTATAGTTTCTGACTGTCAGCTTTCATTAAAAAAATTGTGGCCCAAATCATGTTTAGAATAATTTTAATATTGTTAATTTGATGTGAGCATTACTTCATATTTTAAAACATTCTTGCGTGTTGAGAATTTCTAATTACCAAGAAGTAGAATTTGACCCATACACAATAGCTTATCGTATAAATCATGTCTTCATTCATATATGCGTACATATTTACGTATGTGCCCAGCTTCGTAATTTTTTCTTGTAGAAGTTGCAGGGTTCTTAGCAAAGTGTCAGTCTCATTGTTTTCATCAAATTATTAATTTGCACATCTGGAGAGAAAGCGCCGCATACTTCAAATAGTCATGACCAACGAATTCGGTTTTTCCGGTCACACCAACATCGTTCATAAAAGGAGAATTAGCATGAGGTTTCTGGGAAAAGAAAATAACATTATTTTTTGTTATCTCCTCTACTGAAACTTGCTGTGTTATTAAAACTTCTTGGTAATTATGTTTTTTTTGTTAAAAAAATTTTATAGCAACTCTCCCATGCTTAAACCACATTGCATGAACAAGGGTGTACAACCGGAACTTTGAGGTTTCAGATTGTTTGACACATTCGATCCGATAAACAAACTGATTTAAAAGTAGGAGAAATACAAATGGCTATTTAAATGTGTGTTTGGAACATGTAGATAGAAGCAATACTTTTGTTGCTAGTGTCTTGTTTCAGGCTGTGCAAAATTAAGAGCTTCTGCTGAAGCTCTGGTCTCCTGAGATGGTCACTGATCTTTCCCAGGCCAATGAAGAGTTCAACGTTACAGAGAGAGACGACACAATGTCATGCATGGCAGGGCGACTCGCTGGATCTTTCCTCAAGCAATTATCAATCATTCTAACCACAAACCCAGCAAGTTCCAGTGGAAACTTTCCGACCAGGCGAGGATCCATAAAATCCCTCAGCTTCTCCTCTTCACAGTCCGCATCAAGAATCACACTTAAAACATCCGACAAACTCCCTTTATCTCCTGAATGAACAGCAGCAACCTCTTTTCCGCTTAATATTTCCAGCATGACAACCCCAAATGCATACACATCTTGTTTTGTTGAGACTATGCCATTTTCTAGATACTCAGGTGCCATATAGCCTCTTGTTCCAACAATATGCCTCGTCACGGGGAACTGATCATCCTCGCCTTCTACTGACCTTGCGAGCCCCAAGTTAGCAATCTTGGCCCTCAAATCAGCATCCAGAAGGATGTTATCACTCTTGAGATCCTTGTGGATAAGAGGAGGAGAAATGAAACTATGGAGATAGTCGAGTCCTGTGGCCACGTCCAATGCTATTTGCATTCTCTGACTCCAAGTCAAAAACTTGCCATCCGTGTTGTTGACGTAGATCCGATCAGTCAAGGATCCATTAGCTGCATACTCATGAACCAGGAACCAATGGCCCTCGCTGAAGCTGACCCCCGAAAGGCGTATCACATTAGAGTGGTTGACTTTGCTAAGAATTGCTATCTCTTTGGACACGTCGCCATCCATCTTCCTAATGGCAGCCAAATCACCATTAATCACACCGCGGTAAACACCCCCTCTGATGCAGCAGTTTGAACTAAAATTATCCGTTGCCCGCTGTAGTTCCTTAAATCCATACACTTTGAAAGACTGAGCTATGTCGGATATTATCTCAGACAACGTTTCCGACTCTTCCCCGGCGTTTTTTACTTCTGGCTTCCCTGTTGCCTCGAAACTTTCTGACAATATGGCAGAATCATCTTTCTTTTCGCTCCTAAGAATAGGATACCGTTTACGGAAAACAAGTATACCAAGGAGCAGGAGTGATATCAAGGCAATACCTCCGACAGCTCCAACCACTGCATATATCCATGTCTTATTTGTGCTG
Organism: Neltuma alba; assembly: GCF_004799145.2. NCBI lineage: Eukaryota > Viridiplantae > Streptophyta > Magnoliopsida > Fabales > Fabaceae > Neltuma > Neltuma alba. The sequence goes on along the minus strand of NW_021636644.1, from coordinate 61,390 downwards.
CCACCGGATGGAGAAGAAGACGGTGGGGATGTCGGAGATGGTGGAGGAGGAGACACAACGATTCGAGAGATGTTGGGTTTGTGTTTAAGAGGCACTAAAAGTGTGGTAAAGGGATAAATCCAATCTTGAGCAGAAAGGCTATTTGATTCGAGAGTGAGATCAGTGGGTGCCCCAAATCTTTTACTGATGGCGGCAACAGAATTACCCCAGGTGACCAAGTAACTCAATAAGTACTTGACGCCTTTGTCAGTTTGATTTTTTGTGGGACAAGCACATCTAAGAGGGACTGTAAGTTTTGTGCCGGGAAACAAATCTCCAGGAATGTTGTTTTCCTTAATCAGAGCTCGACAGGTTGAGAGGCCTTGGAAAGTGTCGTTAGCAATCAAAAAATACGTGTCTGTGCTGTGGATAGTGTAGGAAGTGTTGGTCTGGTAATAATCACTTGCACAGGAGCAGTTGACGGGAACAATCACCAATTGATCTTTCGCAAAGGTGGCGTTCAGAGAAACTGAGTTGATTTCAGCAAGTTGAGATGGGTCAGAGCCAAGCAAGGCAGAAATTGTGGAAACAGAGTAGTAAATGGGTTGAGATCGGAAGGTGAGGTAGGCTTGGCAGCTATGAGCAACGCCGTTGCAAGTGTAACCACGAATAGATTTTGGATTGCCCTTTCTGCGACAGGCTACTGTGCCCAAACCAATATAAGGTTGCTGCCCCTGAATCAGAGTGAAACTGCAGAACAGAGCGAAAGAGAAGACTGGGATGAGTAGGAGGAGACGCATTGTGATTGCAGATTAGTGGAAAGGAGAAAATGGTGGCCAATGTGATCACTGATTGCAGGAGGGTTGTTTTCAAACAATATGTGACACCTATATTTATATACATATATGGGTCCCAGTGTACATGTTAGTTTTATTTGTTTGTTTGTTTTCACGAAATGAATCATTGGTCATAGCTACAGAATATGTCGCGCAATTTCTGCGAAGATTACAAGCTGTGTGAACGGAAGCTGGAATTGGTTCTTCTCAAATTTAATTATTGGCTAAATCATTCTTGCTCATCAAGACTTGCATACTGTTTTTCTGCTGACCAAATCTCTCCATCTGACATCACCGCTTGTATGACGCCACCTTGTTCATTTTTTTAGGTTCTCCTCGTTCCTTACTTGACGCTCTTCCTTATCTCTTAACTTGAATAATGAAAATTAAAAGGGGAAAAAGAGAAAGCGACATGACTCAGCAAATCTACTGTTTTTTTTAAGCAATTAACTCTGGCCTGTGAATATTATATTCATATACACTCCCGAAAGAAGACAAGGAAGCAGTTGCCCGCCGTACCTTGCGATTCGTCAATCAATTCTGTATTTCGTACAAATAATGTAACAAATTCAACCCTCGTACATAGGCATGAAAAAGTCAAATTATTTATTTTTAAATGATGAAATCCGCAGATGACATTCAAAGAATCTCATAAACATACTGGACTGGAGTAACATCTATCCACCCCTAAGAATGACAGCTTGTTAATAAATTCATTAAGAGCAGGTCAAGCCCAAAAATGGGGGCCCTAGAAAGCGCTTGATCCTTCCAAACCGCAAGAATAGAAAACTAGGAGGAGAAACCTTCAACCATGTATGTCCATTATGGATTGTTTTCAACAATACTCAATGGGTACAGATAAATTCATGAATGAATGATGAATGTCATTGACACAATGGACATGACCGAGTAGAATGTATCACAAGAATCTAATTTGTCCCGGACAAAGCGCCACCAGTTTTTGACTTCAAGCAATTGTGCTGGCGGCCTCCATTAGCTTGAATCCGACTGAAACTTTAACTTCCCCACGAAGTCTCACATGAGTACGAGTATGATCCCCCATCAAAATTATTTTTTTCCTTCAAGACTTTGACCCCATATCAACACCTCCATGCACCACACCTCTGTCCGGCCGTCCTCAAGAAACATACTTGCAATCTTAAAGGGAAGGGCTGTGTCAAGCCATGCTTACACTACCTCCAAGGGATGCTTGTTATCTGCCAACTTCCTAAGCACAGGTACAATATAGTGAAGAAGAAAAGAAATACTATACAAAGATAATAGGCGAAGCAGCGGAAATTACAGCTGCAGTTTCGGAATCCCCCATTCCCACGAATCTCAACTATGACAGTTGATATGCCTATTGCTAGACAAAAAACTCCACCCACCATGCTATTTCTTAGTCCATGAGCAATCCAATTTGGAGCTATCACAAATAGCAGAAAACGCGAAACTGCATTAATAGAAAGTAATGCAGAATCATTATATATTTGGAATAACAGCAGCCTTAGCATAGGCTCTATTAGGAAATTTCAGCAAGAAATAAAACCTGGAACTGGAAAAGTGTGAGGGAAAAACATGTTTGCTACAATTGCAAGGAAAGCAACCCAGCAGCCAAATTGTTCCCTGCAAATTACAATCATCAGTTTATAAATTCAAAAGGCTAGATGGTTGACCAAAGGCTTCTTTTTATTTTGGATTGAAATATAGTCAATCAATGTGAGTCGGAAATTTGTGAGCACCTTAAAATTTTGAATAGTACTTCTGGTAGGCTTATAAAGAGATATAACACTAGAAGGGTACTTTGTGTGCGCGAGTCCTGTCCAAATCGATTCAAGATCAACAAAAACCTGTATGACAAAGGCGCATAAAATCTAAGCATTGTGTGACATGAGAAAAGCTAAAACATATTTCAAATGAAAAAAGTTCCAACATTCAAAGTCAAGGCTCTATAGCTCTATACTTAAAATTCAGAAACCCATAGATCTTGTATGGTACGAGGCATTAAAAATGAGAGATAAGGATTGAGATTGAAAGTGAAAACTATATTAAAAGGGTGTCTGGCATAAGTAATTGTATGATAGTTAGGATTAGACAAACCCATATATATGGGATTGGGGAATACAATGAAGGGAGGTGGTATTCTCCAATCCTATCTATATGAGATTACCTAATCCCATGTGATAAGAAATCACTTATGCTAAGTATCTTTTTAACATATGTTTTCAATCTCAATCACAATCCTCATCTCTCATTTTCAATACTTCGTACCAAATGTAGGGAAGGGATAGTGATTTTTTCCCTCTTTCATTTCTCTCTTTCTTTGGTTTTTTTTTTGGGGGGGGGGGTGGGGGGAGATTACATCACTGTGGGAATTCAATTATTTTGAAGACCCATAGCCATCAGACCACCGGGAGATAGATGGCTGACAGTTTATTAGCAGATGTACATAGTTACGGGAAATACTGACTACTAATGCTCTTCTCATGAAAGCCTCTATGAAGATCCATAGCCGAACATCATAACAATTTATAAATTTAGCAATTTGACAGCCCATTTTTCTTTTGTTCAGGAGCATTTCAGCATCAAAATATCTGGGCACTAAACACATCAGCCCATGAGTATCTTTGCGAGTTGCAATTATATATTGTAGCAGTGTTGAAACTAGGCTATGTAAGAGCTTGGAACTAGGAATTCCTGCACTGGCCCAAAAGACAAGACATTGCCGCCTCATTGGTCCCGAATTACAATAAATCACGCTGACTTGAACCCCAGGATAAGGAAGAGACTTCCTTTTCTCCACTTTTTTGGGGGTTCAATCAGATTTTGGGAACACATGATCAATTAATGCAAATGGACATTCCAGTAGGAAAGATCTTTGACTAGCCAGATTTGGTAAGCAAGGATCTTCAAGTTAGCAAAGAAATCATAAGTGGGAAGCGAAATTTCAAGACATCAATACAGGGAAACAGATTACACAATTCAACTACTTTGATCAAATCGGGAAGGGCGTATTGTTTGCTATCTATCCCAATAAGACGAGAAGGAATGGAGGATAAAGCAAAATCAGGCATCAACTTCACTCGTTCACAAATATTGCTATTTTAGTGCCAGCATGGGAGAACGAAATATAATCGTAACAAATATTCTCAACACTAAAATCCTGCAATTGTCACTGTTATTTCACTCCTAAGAAGGATACCGGATAATCGATCTATGTAAGTGACTAATGCACAGCTTGAAATCCTTGGGCACATATTTAGGGAAGGAAATCCCGGAAGTTAAAAATTCCGACGACTTCACTAAAAAGAAGGATTTAAGCAAAGTGTACATGGGAGTAGAGACAATTAAACTGAGAGAGGGAGAAGAAAGGACTCACAAGTCGAAGATGGTTCCACCCCATTGAAAGGCAGCTCGGGCACTGCTGGATTTCGAGGCAATAGATGGGGAAATCGAAACTTCGAATGCATAAGCAAGGCTTGCAACAGCATCACGAAATCCTATTTGCAGGGCATCCATATCTCTCCGCCTCGCCGTCACCTACTATTCTACTCCACTAATGATGCATTACTTATTTGCCCACGATCGTCATTTTGCATTTGTCTTCACAATCAACCTAACCTTCCACTCATTCTGCCACTCTTTCCCGGATATGCCCAATTCAGATTCTGGAAGATCCTTTCCCATGTTGCCAAGACAACTCATAAGACCACATCAACTATGGATTGCCTTTTTAGTTTTTACCCCTTAATTTTCTGTTTATAAAATAAATTATTTGCTCCAAACCAAACGGTCAGCCCCTCAAAAAGTCATAAACGAGAACTGTTGCGGCTCGGCTCAACGATTACTTCCTGGCCTACGTCATCTTAACAGCCTGTGTCAGCTTCAACACAGCCTAAACAATATCAACCAAAAAAAAAAAGGCGCGCGGATACATGCCCGGGCAACTGGCAAAGAGAAAGGGCAGGATCTTTTTATTCCTTTTTAAATGAAAAATCACAAAGAAAGAGAAACAAAGATTGGTTGGATCGTGGGCCTTTTACTTGTTTTGTAGTGATTTATAAACAATTTTTTATTCACAATTTATGAATATAATATGAGCAAGAAAAATTTTATTACAGTTCAAGTAAAAATGCTTATAACTACTCAAAACAGGTACATGCAAACAAGGCCATAGTCAATTGTGAAGACTCTTCGCTTTTGTGAAGAACGGACCGGAAGCATCAAGCTGGGTAAACACAAGCAGCCCAGAAAGCCCAAAACCCCCGCCTAAATAATAGGACTATGGAAATTCTTGCCCTCACATCTGCAGCTTCCTTCTTCCTCAGGGCTTCTTCTTTCTTAAATGTTCAATGAAATGTGGCCAAAAAAATATTCATAGATATGACATTTGGTTTCTTCTACCACTTTTTTGGCTAAAAAGTTTTTTCTTCTACTAGTAGTTTATTAATGTCAATATATGAGAGCATTTTTACGTTAAAAAGAACTTTTTAGGAACAAATTTTTTGTTGTGGGTTTTAATTTTTCAGTCACGTTGTTAAAGTGGCCAACATTCTTTAGCCCAATTAGATCTTAGGTGAGAAATTTGGAGAATTCCTCGTATGCTACGCATTAGCATCTCTTCTCATCCACTTAAAAGTTGAAATGTTAGTAAAAGCGCAAATTACCCCAGAAAACACACAAACAACCCACAGTTGTCACTGATATCGGAAATTCTTAATTATTGTTTAATATTTTTATCTTTTTCCAAATCAATAAATGCAAACTTTGTGCTATAATCTAAACAGAATACCTATAAATGATTAAATGGAGCACTATAAGCACATTAATCGGCAACAATGTTACAATGAATCAGAACATACAAGTGCTGTACAATGTGGCAAATAAAACACTACCATCTACCAGGAGGCGAAATTATAATAAGCTTTAAAAAGCAACGCAAGAAGCTAATTGAAACAGATTAACATACAGGACGGATTGTTCAGAATCCCAAATTAAAGTAGCAAAATCCTCGCTGGTCTGGTGTTAAAATCAACATCTGGAGGTTTTGGAGCAGCGTAAGGCGCCTGATGATCTTGTCAATGCCCTCACATATTTGGCATCTGCAACTTCAAAAATCTGTTCCCTGTTATAATAAGGTTTTGGTACACGCCCTCCTTTTGTTTCTGTGAAGCAAGCTCCATTTTCAAACACATCCCTCACCGAATGAAATTCCCACTCTCCCATATTCCCATTGCTCTCTTTTCTCCATGTCACCTGATCACACACACACACACACACACAATTACATAACATGTATCGTTTAAAATATATAATAATACCTCCATCACTTTGTTATACGTATAGGTTTTTATACAAGTTCAGTGAGTTACTCAAATTACATACCTCTTTGCTCCCAGATTGTGGTGCTATGAACAGGTTGGCTTCACTTTTGAGGCTGGGTCCCATGCTTCCACCAATGGCGTATTGCACCCATCCTTGGTATAGATTGTTGGCTACATGTGCATATCCATGGCGAATTCTGCAACGTTATTAACCAATAATGAACCAATGTTTCACACACACAAAAATGTATTCTTGTAAGCGATCAGTTAATTAATCACAGACCTAGGCATGCGCTGGTTGCAGTTAGGTCCAAAATGGTTGTACACCACGGTGACCTTCATGTTCTTGTCCCTGACGTAACCATCGTCGTGTCCGAGAAGCATAACCTTGTCTTGGTCTCTAAACCAATTGTTAGAGACGGTCACGTTGGTGGAACCCCTCGTAACATCAAGAAGGCCGTCTTGACAATCATACAGCGTATTATGGTCAATCCATACGTTGGAGGCTGTCACCAGTCTGATCGCATCCCCATCCACCTGACCTACTTGAATCACCTTCCCTTCTGGACCCACCACCATCCCCGCAGCTTGAGGCTTACAGTGATGGATCCGAATGCCATGTATTATTATGTTGGTCGCCTATTAATTCCCAAAAAATAAAAGCGCAGACACACAATACACAATTATAAGTAAATAAATAATTAATAATGTCCACGACGTGAGAAATCGATGACTAGGTATAGGTAGGGGGTACCTTGAAGATCATCAAGCATGCATTACGAGCAATGTGAACGCTGACGCCTCGGCCATCAATGGTGGTGAAGCTGCTGATGAGAAGGGGCCTGAGAAGCTTAATATGCATGTCCCTTTGGAATGTGATCCACACTTTGCGTTGGATCATGGAAGCTCCATATCTCAACGTGCCAGGTTTGGGGTTTATTGGGTCGTCACTGGGATCGGTGACTTTGTAGTGGATGAGGTCTTTCCCAATGTTGTTTGTCATCTTCCCTGCGTACCCCACAGAACAAGTTGCAAGTTGTGGGCGATGTCTGCGCCACTGGGAGTTCGTTCTCCAACATTTATCAATCACGTTCATGCTCAAACCAGTCATCTTGGCGGAACAAAGGGCCGGAATAATAAGGATTGCAACAGCAAAAGCAAAGGGGCATAGGGTCGAATTGAAGCTTTGAGAGGCCATTTGTGTGTGCGCACGCGCAACGAGTTGAGATTCTGATGAGGATATATGAAAGGAGGAAGGATTGAATGAGGATTATTGAGGTTGGAGAAGTGGAAGTGCAGGGGAAAATTATATATGAAGATGGGAGTGGTTGGTGAAGCTTGGAATCTGTTGAGTGGTTATATTAAGCTGTGGTTAGGGGAGTGTCGAATGTTAGGGAGGAGCTATTTTTGAACAGCAAAAAAAAAAAATCCATGTTTTATCGTAACCGTGAATCGTAAAGAGCTAAATTTGATTTGAGTATCAACCCCTTCGGTTTATTTCAACAAAATTGTCAATCATTTAATTAATCAGCTGCGACGGCGGTTGATCCTCCCACGTGTGTGATGCTTATGAATTAGAAACACTTCACAACCGTAAAAATATTTATCCAACAGGTCATACCTGAAACTGTTAACGCAAAAAATTCCTTGAAGGGTAGATGTGGATCGCATTGATAATCACTAGAAGTAGTTTAGTACAGAAATTAGTTTCAACCAAGAGATAACTAACATATTAAGAATAATGTGAATGATAAATTAAAACAAATAAATTGTGGTTTAAGCTATGAGGACAATTCCACCTATGAAGGGGAGACTAATTATAATTACTGGTTCAAACTTTTATATTTACAATATGTCACATCAATACATCTATATATATCATATTCCCTTTGCTTCAAAATATAAGCTAAATTTTATTATAGATATTTGTTTTTTTATAAGATAACATTCACTTTTATCTAAGCATTTAATGAGTTTTTTCTAATTTTATTCCTATATATTATTTTTTTTTCTTTTTGATTCATTTATTGTATTCTTTTACTTATTCTCTTCATTAGCAAGGGTATATTTGAAAAAAAAACTACTAGATGCTTTATATATTTATTATTTTAAAATGATTTTAACTAATTTCTTGATAAACGTAAATAAATAAAGTTTAGTTTATATTTTGAACCGGACGAGTATTAATAATCCGCTTAATGTAATAGTGTGTCTGTGTGTGCTTAATCATATTTATATTATATTTTGATTTTTTTGGGAAAAACGAAAAAGAAAAAAGAAACATGATGAAAAAATCAATCGAAAGTTTTTTTTTGGGGGGGGGGATTACTTATGAAGGCGGCTGAGGTGTAAACGGGACAAGTAATACTGGAGGGACCCACAAACTCAAGGAATGGAGTGGGGCCCGCAGCATAGTGGGAGTGTGAAGGCCCAACCGCCACCTCTTATTACGGGAGCGGATTTCGACGGAGGAGATTAGTATTACCTCCAGCCCTATTTATAACACTTCGTTCAGTCCTATTTAATATTTATAACATTTCGTTTGTAAGAGGCAGTAGCTTGCAACGCATTGGCATTGCTGAGTTTTAATGAAATACATAGTTTCTACTTAAAAAAAAAAAAACAAAAGAAAAGAAAAGGCCCGACCGCCAAACGGCATTGCATAATAATTGCGGGAATGAAGCGGCAGACATGTACTTAGGAGGCACAAACACGTGTGCGCGCGTGGGAGAGATGTTGCGTGTCAAAGTCAAAGCCTGTGTTGGGCGTCCAAAATCCAAATTAAATCACGCTGACATTCCATTCCCAGCTCCTATAGTACCCCATAAGCATTACTGTCAATCCCAATCTAGTTTAGTCTGGTCTGATCTGATTTGATGCTATACTCATTTACTTAATCCTCGTACACTTGGGACTCGCTGCTTCTAATTACTCATTTATTACCTCACCAACATAATACGTCCGATCCTAATTATAAGACCCGATTTATTTGAACTAAATAAAAAGTCAAACGAAATCTTATATTAAGGACGGGAAGTAGTACAAAGGTATTGCCTTCCCCATATACGCACACGCCCATCTCTATCTTCACTCCCTTCAATTTGTTCGAGCCCTCCGTCGCTTTCTCCATCACAAAAAAGATGGCGCGTCTCATGCATGTTCTAAAGCTTGGCGTATCTGCAGTGAACTCATTTGCAGACTTCCATGTGTATCTGTGTGGGCGCCTCGTCACAAGGGATAAAGATGAGGGCCACATCAATAGATTGAGCTGCGCTGCAGCGCACCGATGCCGTTCTTCGCTTTATTTGTCTCTTTCTTTCCCTCTCACTAACTCCTACTTCTTTCCCCCCGCCTCCCCTTATCTTACTTTTCCCTCCCTCCTCATCTCCTCATCCAACTTGCCTGTGCTTCTCTTGCCTCCACACTTTCTCTAACTACCCAAAACGCTCCACTTCTATCTCTATTCCCTCCCCACGCCCCCCTCCCCCACTCTTTAATTTTCTTAATTTCTTCTCAACTCTACATGTATAGCGTTTCAATAATTCAAGCACCTTCACCTGCTGGCAACCACCTATTGCCGGATGACCCCAAAAAGAAAAAAAGTACGGTGGTATTATTGTGAACCATGAACCTTGACACCTTTGCAGACCAGATTCACCGCTGCTGTCCCTGCAACGCTGCCTCCCCAGTCCCCACAAATGCCTTCTCATTCATGGGTTCAACATTGTTTTTGGTCACATATAGGTGTTGAACTTGGCCGATATTACGGGTTCCATTCAGTAGGGATCTCATTGACTCATTTCACTGCAAAACGCAGACACCATATATAATTTTTATGAAATAGGTGAATCGGCAGAAAAAACTAGCAAAACAGATGCACATCTAGGTGTTGAACTTGGCCGATATTACGGGTTCCATTCAGCAGGGATCTCATTTCATTGCAAAACTCAGACGCCATATATAATTTTTATGAAATAGGTGAATCGGCAGAAAAAACTAGCAAAACAGATGCACATCCTGACATACAGTATCCAATCTTGATATAAGAGCCAGGTGAGGGTTGAACTTAATTATATCTATATATATATATAAGGTATTAGTTTACTTCGTTTTCATGCTTATCATGATCTTCCTAAACTATTTCTATCAATTGCACATATTGAGGTATTTTGTATTAAAAACTAGTTTTAATTTATTTATAAACTATAAATGAGATCTTATAATTAGGATGGAAGATAATACATCAATTATGATTCAATAAAAAAAATTACATAAACTCTGGGCCGCGCGTGTGGGCAAATTAATAATTTTGATACCATTGATGGGCAGTTGAGGGAGTGGGAATTGAAGGGATCCGTGTCTATGGATGCACACAAGCATCACAAAATTCCAAACGAGATGTGGACGGGAATTGAATTAACTAAATTGTAATGGAAAGTGGTGGTTTTGATTTGATATGCCAGTGATGGGACAGACCATGAAATAAATGATGGGGTCCAACGACCGAACAAAGCAAAGCAACCTTGTGAGTAATTAGTAACGATGCCTCCTGTAATATAAAAAATAATTTATTATAAAAATTAGTTGATTAATTTAAATAGGTTAAGAAGATTAACTAAATTAATTATTTATAATAAATATATATTTTATTTTCTAAAATATCATTACTAATCAAGTGTATTGGCTAGAACTAGTATTATTATAAAAACTACTTTAAAAAAATAAATAAATATAAAAGATAAAATAAAATGAGATCTCATACTTATGATCAAAATAAGAGTCAAACTAGTTTTTATATTAAGGATCCTAGTATTATATTGTCACCTTAGCTATGCTTACCCTCTATGGACATCCAACCTAGCACTATGCTTCCTCCCTACCTATTTAATTATCCTAGCCGGAAGAAAATCAATATGCTGTGTAATAAATTTTTTTTTCAGTGTTTACCTTTTGATTTAATGTCATGCTATTTTAAATCTTAACTAAATTAACAAGTAATAACTATGCATTAAAATTTAGAACATAAGAGTAACTTGTAAAACAAAAAAAAATCTAAACTATATAGTATTCCTTCGGTCCTTAATATAAGACATATTTAACTAATCTGATTAGATTAAGGAAGCTAGGTAAATTAGTTAATTATAAGAAATATGATATATTTTTCTTAAAATATCATAATCATCTTCCTTAATATCTTCTTTCTTTCTTCTGCTTAATTATGGTTAAAGAAGTATTCATAAGGGTAATTTTAAAAAAATTAATAAATATAAAAAATAAGTCTTATATTTATGATCAAAATCAATTTAATAATTAGGTTTTATGTTAATAGCCGGAAGAGTATTTCTGTTATGAGGAGAGGAAGTACTTTTCATTCTATTAGTAATACTACCTCCGGTCCTAATTATAAGACCCAGTTAGCTAATGTGAGGGGATTAAGGAAAGAAGTTAAGTTAGTTATTTGTAATAAATAGGTGTTGTTTTTTCTAAAATATCCTTACTAATTAACTATATTAACTAGAACTACAATTATTAGAAAGACTATTTTGAAAAAAATACCTAAATATGAGAGACAAAGTAGATTAGAGTCTTATATTTAGGATCAAAATAAAAATCAAACAAGATCTTATATTAAGGACAGGAAGTAGTATTTATTTGTTGCAATGGCCCATGAGCGTTGCTATTTTTTTCCGCGTCCATTTTTGTTTCAGGTCCGTGACGGAAAGCGCAGAATGGTGTACCCCATCGTGCTGAAATTTCACATCACTCAGGGAAGGGGTACGGCTATTGTTTTCGCCAGAATAAGGATCTGATTTCATTTGATTCCATAAGCAGGTGAATATCCCAAAGCATATGCCCCATGCATATCATTTTTCCCCATTAATCAAAGAAGAATGAGTAATGTTCACCGAGAGGGGGGAAAAAGAAGAAGAAGAAGAACGAGTATTATGCATGAGAAATTAAGCTTTCAATTAACTTCCACGATCCACAATCATTTTCTGCGCTATACCTTGGTCCCTTGAACGTGAGATACTGATCCCTGAATGAACTTGAGGCCCTTCTAGAAGTGGCGTATGTCTATTTATGTTATTAAAATATGCTCAATACATGAGATATTGACAACAATGACAGCCAGATGAAATAGTAAAATAAATAATAATAAAAAATGTCAATATTTTCTTCCCACATTCTCTTCCTTGATCTCTCCTCTAAAGAGTCAAATATAACATGATTAATTAAAGGAAAGAATGGGAAGTATATGATTAATTTCCGTGAATAGCGTAATATCATCACGGCTTTTAATTTGTTCTGAAACTTTAATTTCCTGTCCAGAAATTTTTCATGTGTTCCATTTTCATTGTCCAAAGATCTAAAGTCTGAACGTGAATAATATTATTTTTATGTGATCCCACGATAGTTTTCCATGAGAAATTGAAATTAAGCGGGTTGCACTTGTTTCTTTACTCCCCTAATTAAATGTACATAAAGTGGGATTATTCCCATTATTAGAAATAAACGCAATGGGTGAACCCGACTCAACTTGATCCCTTTGGTAGCACTGTGTTGGGAGAGAATATGCTATAAGCCACAGACTCTGTCGTATTTACAATTTAACCCCATAAAAAGGACAGTATATTTTGTCGAATTCCCTTCCCTCATCTGGTGTCATGGTCTGTAATTTCCAGAAGTTGGCTTCTTTTAAAACCAAGCCATCACACGCCTCTCGCTGCAGAACACTTGCTTAGCTGAAGAGAGAGAGAGAGACAGAGAGAGAATGGCGCCTTCTTACTGTGTGAGGGAGAGAAAGCCATGTGTGCCCTGGGTTGAGAAGTACTTCAAGGACTGCCTCTGTAATCTCAAAGACGACTTCTCCTTCTCTTTCGGCCTCATCAGTCTCGTATGCTGGGGGGTCGCAGAAATTCCTCAGATAATCACCAACTTTCACACCAAGTCCAGCCATGGCGTTTCCCTTGCCTTTCTCCTCACTTGGGTCGCTGGGTTCGTCTTCATTTTCTACCATTTTAATCATCGCACTCTGCACGCACACAACACTAACGACAATTCATTCGCCGTTCATGTATGTATTTTTCAAGTCAATCTTGTGGTTAACTTGTAATTTTAATTGTGTCGTTAATTTTTTACGCAGAGATATATTCAATCTGGTGGGCTGTCTTCTGGAGCCAGCCACGGTGAGTCTGAGTCACATACCGTGAGACATGTTCGTTTCATTGTTTGGTTGCAGGTGGTGGTCCTGGGAGAGCCAGAGGTCTCAGCTGGTTCAACTTGTGGCTATAAAATTAAACTGGCGCAAATTGACAATTGTGTGGCCTTCTCGGATACACTATCTCCGAGACGAAAAATGCTCTGTGCATCATTATCCACCAATGTGTCCTATTCCCTTGCTCTTACTTATTTTATGATTGTGGACTAACTCTGTTCCTTTTTATTTTTTCCAATTTTTTGCCCTTCTTTATGGTGGTTTTGCGTACGGATGCAGCTGCCCACTCAGTTATATACAGCTCTGGTAAATGACACTGTCAAATTTGCATTAGTTTTCAGGTCTAGCTCTCCCTTTCTTTGTCTACTTCGTACTAGGAATAGTTTAAAAGAGCTATAAACATGAGTTATAGACGATGGCGTTAGCAAACCAAAGGCCAAGTCGAGACAAAGTTGGATACGTGTCTATCAATCCAATCCCAAATCAACTAGGTGGCCAACCTTGGTTGGCTGCGTAGTTCGGCTCAACCCCCAAGTGGCACATGTGCCTCTCCAAGAATTATTTCCTTTTTGTCCGTCCGGTGTATATCTACAATTCCATGTATTTTAGAACTATATACATGCACTGTTTTTGAAAAATTAGGAGAGATTCTCTCCCACCCCTCTTTGCCGCTACTTTCTGTAAGTTTTTATAGGATTGGCCCCCACTGATGATATTTATTAACATCAAATTGGAATTAAGTACAGATAATGCAAATTCATATTAGCATTACTTTAGGTGGAACTTTACTTGTAACAAAATAATCTCACTAGCAGCAGTTACCGTGGTTGACAGCTGTATACAATAACTACCATTGTATTAGTTCTGCAAAGCCTGTACTATGATTACATCTACAGATGGGGCAGACGAGGTCGTCAAAAAATCAATAACCGAGAGGTACTCCGCAGTTAGCTTGTGCACAAATTGAGACTCGCTTCCTTTTGTTCCTTCTTCTTCTTGCCTGTAAAATTTAACATGCTCCCCTGGGTTTTGCTGCTGTGCTTAAATGACGTGAGGGTTGGATGATGATAGGATGATGAAGAAGAGAAAAAACCATTGAGATCGAAACCAAGACACGAGCCTGGAGTTCCCATACCAAATGGCGCACACAAAACATCGTCCCCAGCCCCTCGAAGAGAGATGTTCTATTATACGTAGGTCTTCATATGGTTTGTTGGTGGTGATTAATAAAATAAAGCGGATGATGTGATGTTTGTTTGTGTTGTGTATGCATGTTTAAACCGAACAGGTCGGCGAGATCGCTGGCCGGGAGTGGCACTCCACCTTTTCGCACCTACATGCGGGTGGCTAAGAGTGGCCCTTCCGCCCTGGAATTGAACTCCGACTCCTCCTCTGACGATGAGGCTCCTCCGTCTTCCTCCATCAACTCTCCTTCCCAACCTCGACCAATCCCTCGCTCCTTCGCTGTGAGTCTTCAATCTTCTCTACGCCCTGCATTGTACTAGACTATGATATGCACTAATATTTGGAGATGTCTAAAAGTATGCTTGCCAGTTGACTCCCGAGTATTATTTTATCCATTCACATTTACATCACATATACGTTTGAACCTCATAATTAGTATGTACTCTTCTATTTCATCACTTAATGTGCTCCCATTCCTTTTCACCCCTGTTCATTAGAATACGCGGGTGAGTATCATCTCCACTGTTAGAGTCCTCACCGATGCTTTTCCCCAAGCGTCTATTTAAATCTTCAGCAGAGGAAAAGAACAATGACTCGGGATATTCTTTCTAAAATCTTGAAAAACTTTACAGTTTTACTCTGTTCACCTTACTTTTAGTTCATCACCAAAATAGGCCCCTGAAGATCAAATCAAACATCAATTTCTTCCTCGCCTTTCTTACTCTGGCTTATAATTTCAGGGAGGTTACGGAACATTTTTAGCAGCATCGCTGAACCTGCCTACGCAGGGCAATGCTTTAGCATTCACTGCAAGGAAACTCTTACAGGTACGAATAGGCCCCGCTACTCAAGCATACATTTACTTTGCGTTTGGATTATAACTTATACGATGTTCGATTGCAGGAGCACGAGGCGCACAGTACTTTTGGTCAATGGCTGGGATGGCTCATGGCCGCTATATATATGGGAGGCCGACTCCCTCAAATATGGTTGAATGTGAGTCTTTGAATCTTCTTCACTTAATAGTGGCTATTAGATTCTGCATGGTTATATGTTCTCCTAACAAAGCTATTGCCTTGTTGACCAGATTAAAAGAGGGAGTGTGGAGGTATGTGTTTTATGACTTATGGCCTCAATCACCGTGTGCTAATATGTATGAGTATTTACTAATTTATTGTCTCTGTTTTCATATAAAACAGGGCTTAAACCCTCTCATGTTCGTCTTTGCCTTGATTGCCAATGTTACCTATGTGGCCAGGTTAATTTTCCTCCCTCATAAATATATTTGACGCCTGATGCATGAAAGATATCTAATTGTGCTCTCTGGTGGATGCAGTATTCTTGTACGAACTATTGAGTGGGACAGCATCAGAGCGAATATGCCATGGTTGTTGGATGCTGTAGTTTGCGTGGCTCTGGACCTATTTGTATCCTACACACACACACGCACACACACAATCATACATACAAAGCTTCGGCGACTGCTACTGCTAAACCCATTACCATATGCTACTTGAATATGGAGACACTAAAGACTCTAAAACCTTAACCGATGTGCAACAGATAATAGTGCAGTACATATATTACAGATACATCCGAAAGAGATGGAGAAGGGAAGAGAATGATGGAGACTACAAAGAAGCAAGAAAAGGCGATGCATCATGATTGACGCTTGAAGAAAGGAGCTACTCAAGTCGGAATCACCAGAAGGCTTGTATAAGCTTTTTCTCCACCGACACGGACGACACATGTCGCTGTATTCCTCCTACCTCTACTGCGAATTGTAATCTTAAATGTGTCAAACAGTGATACATAACCCTAGTTGGGCGGCTCGTGAAATGTTAGCCGTTCACGATTCTTCGAGATGCGCCGTGGCTCTGCTCTGAACAATTAATTTAAAAAAAAAAAAGCGGAGAGGGCAATGATGTAGATTTTCATGACTTTGACGTCCTCATGATTTCACGCATTGATTAACACAGACATCGTCGAGATGCTTCGTACACTGACACCCGGCGAGCCAATAAATGATCCCCGGACCCTATCTCCAAGTTGGTGTTTGTTAGGCGCATGTTTTGATTTTATTAATTTAAAAAATCATAGAAAAATTGCGTGCAATAATATACTCTTCCTGTATTTAATATAAGACTTATTTAATTAATTTGATTAGATTAAATTAATTAGGTAAATTAGTTAATTATAAGAAATATGATATATTTTTTCTAAAACATCTTAATCATTTTCCTAAATATCATATCTCCTTCTTCTACTTGATTGTGGTTGAGGGAATATCTATGGAGGTAGTTTTAAAAAATTGATAAATATAAAAAATAAGTCTTATATTTAAGACTAAAATCAACTCAATAATTAGATTTTATGTTATGTTAAAGATCAGAAGAGTACAATTTATAGAAAAAATCTCAAAACCTCAAATAAGAAATAACTACAAAAACATGTTCTTATTTACTAGTACTTTTTTAAATATTATCAATTATTATTAGCAGTAAAATAAGACTGATTTGAAATTTTAAAATTTAAAGATTTTTTTTTCCGGAATTCTCCCCAATTTATAAGTGGTTAGACTCCAACATATAATACAAAATTTATAAATAATTACATTATAGTTAGTTATGAATTATAGTCACTCTAAAAATTTTGACATTAAGAAGTGTAGAGGTAGGAGACACTTGGATCCCGCCGAGTTTTTTCTTTTTTGCTAGACACTGGAAACACCGTTGCATACTAAATATAGGCGTAGTCCCTTTTCTCCAACCTAGCTCCCGTTGGCTCCCCTGAAACAGATACCCGGGGACTCTTATATAGTTAAACGGCGGGTTTAAACTTGGGCTCACTCGTAGTGGGCTCTTGCTTCATTCATGTAACCGGGTTATCGGGCTCCGCATCGAGTGGCTTCTCGAGTCAGTTGAGGCCGGGAAACAACGGGGAAAGAAAGAAAAAACCGAAAAAACAATATTACGTATCGGGCATCAGAGAGAAAAGAACCCATAAAAGATCCGACAGGAACAGCGTTAAGGATTTATAGCATATTCCAACGTAAAAACTTGCACTTGGACCGAAGGGGCCTAATATTCCGATCCTTTTCTTGCGGCGGCGGCGGCTGTGATCGGGGTGGAGCTATTCGATCGGCTAAAAAAATCAGAATAGAGTGATATCGTATTCATATCAAAGTGTCATCTGATTTATTGTTATGTTTTTTTTTTAACCTTTGGATGATGAGTTGGGAAGGTACAAAGTTAAGCGTGATTGGTGATGGATACATGGATCCACGTTTGGTGATGAGAAATAGAATATCAATGCCTGGCTAACCCTGGCGCGTCGCGTTAAAAGTTCATACCCCGAGATTGTGGAGCCACCAATCACGTACGATACCTCTCCTGATTTATCTTCTCGCTTCATGTTCCATGTTCCCTTCTCCAATCCCCTTCATCGTGTTCATGTGCCATGCGTACCTTCTTTGTCTCCCATTTAATTCTCCCGTTTCATATGCTTTTTTCAAAGAGAAGACAGATTCTTTGCGAGAGCTGAAATCCTCCATACAAGGCACAAATGACAAACCATGCTGTAATATTCGGCTCCACTGTGAATCCATTAGTATTCCGCGCATCCCCATGTCCTGTAATCTGTATAGTAAGATTCATATGGCATAATTAAGAACGGTGATAAGTTGACTACAGCTAAACTAGTCCGACCTCAAATGGTCTTTTTTAAAATTAAATTTGCCGTTCCTCAAACTCACAATGCATCTCTCGGATCTCTCACACATGCATCGAAATACAACGGCCCCTATAGATGCCTCCCGGATCCCAACCCTCCTTTGACCGTAAGAAACACTAAACTATAGCATCCAACTTCGGCTGTTGTGATCGATCGCTTCCCTCCACAGCCACTCATGTGCGCCATGCTTTACATTCAAAGAAGCAAAGGTTTTCTTCTCCTTTTTATTTAATTATCTATTTTATTTTGACCCCAAAAGTTTTCCCTTTATTTATTATATATATACACACACATATCAAACAGTGTCGGCATTTATAAATTGATTGACATTAATGCGAGTGCAAGACTGCAAGTGCTGAAACTAGGTTATTCTAGATAATCAACTCCCAATAAATATTTTTTTTCCCTAAAATATTCTAGAGGCCAAACAAATGATAAGTCATTGCTATAAGTCATGACTCTAATCTCTACAGGGGACATGGATCGCACGTGCCATTGCCCGCGGGGCCGAATACGTAACAATTAATGGGCAAAGGGGAAAGAATACAGGAGTGTAAAACCCTGCACCCTGAACCTGTCTTTTACTATTGTTCCTCATCATGTTCATGTTACTACTTGCTACTTTCTACCGTCTCACTTTTTGTCCACATGCTACGTCACGTACGGTAACTTGGGACACGTTGAAGTACTGGTAATTACTATCGAGGACTGATATTATTGTAGATGGGGAGTTGGGAAAGCAGAAGCCTTTTTTCAAACACCATCCGTTCATTCTGACATCCATTCTCTCCGGAGCCACCTGCTTTCATCGCACCCACTCATTCTCTTTTGCTTTTAATGCATCGCTTTCCTGTTTTCCCATTTATTTGCTCTCTGTACTATTCCACCGAGGGCTCCGCACACTCTGCTCCTGAGGCTGCCATAATTATGCTTGCGATTTGCGAGAGGCATCCTAACACATAGGATCCTCACGCACACATCAATCTCCATTTCAAATCAATGAACCCATTAATTAAGCCAAAAGCCGACCTCAAATTGGGCGGCCAAAAGAAATAAAAGCGTCTCCACTCGCCATAATTAGTTATCGTCAAACCCTCCCAAAGTCGTGTTTTGCTTTGGGCAGACAGTCCCCGGACGCGTGAAAAAACTGTTGGCGATTCGCGAAAGCCAAAAAAAAAGCCCATGCACTCATCCCTTCCGGATCTCCCTAGCGTCACCGTCACCCACATCGTCCCTGCCCATCGTTTTCTCTTCTCTGTTCTTTACAGGCTCACTCTTGCGTTGTGCTAGATTTTGACTGCTCTCATTAATCAAATATACACCCCCTGTGCAAAAGTTGCAGACTTTGAAGTCTTTTTCAACTAGTAATAACCGCATTGAGCAATAAGTAAATTACGTGAGAATGGGATTTGAGAGGAAAATAAAGTAACGAGAACTCAAACGAGAAACCGAGAAAGAGTATTATCACCCAATAAAATTCCTTTCACGGTCAGTAACAATTATAAGTTGTAATTAACAGTCATTCCACAGCATTTCTCAGAGAAAACAGCAAACGCGATATGTCCCTGGCTGTCCCTACTATACATTACAAGCCTAGATGTAACCATACTTCTGTCTCCTTCACAATCAGCCGGAAGTGACTGTAGCGCCATCTTCCTCCCAAACACGTGCCGGAAAAATTCAACCCAAGATCCACGCAGAGGAAAAGATTGGGGGAAATAAAAGAAAAAGATGACGGTGGTGGGTTTAACATCTTTATTTATGGGCGGAAAAAAAATATGAAGGGATTAACAAAGAAGGATCAGGAAATGGATGTGCTAAGCATCGAGAGCAAAGGGAGTCTGTAACAGATCGTAGGGAGCCCATAAGGCATCCAAGGGGCAGGGCCTGTTGGCGTCCAGCCGAACCCAGGGCTTTCCCTTCCCGCTCCAATGCAACAGGCTCACCGGTCCCGGATGCAAATCCCTGCAAAGCCCGCGAAAGTTGTCGCCGCCAAGCCCGTGTTGATTCCACTTGTGATCCACCGGCGCTATGTTCCCGGCGAACACCAGCAGGAAAGGCGGCAATGATCCCAGCTCGTAGATCCGTATCCTCTTCTGCAGCTCCATCCACTCCTCAATCTTCCTCGTGTAATCACCGGCCCGCCACCGCTCCAAATCGATCACCATCACCCCGGTGTTGAAGTAGCAAGGCTTGCGACGACCCGCAAATGTCAGCGACAAGGAGGGATTGGACCAAAACGTCGGCGTAAAGTAGGTGGTGAAATTGGCATTGCAGTATTCGGGAGCAGCGAGGACCTCATCGGAGCTCATCGGAGTTGCAGCGAGTTCTGCAATGTCATCGACGAGGACCAAGTCGGAGTCGAGGTAGACGACTTTCCTGACAGACGGAGGGAGGAGATTGGGGAGGTAGTTGCGGGCATAATTGAGAGGGCAGTCTAATGCGGTGCGGATGGAAGAGGAGATGAGTCCAGCGACGGTTAGGTCGTCGAAGGGATAGATTCGGAATTTGAGGTAGGGGAAGGAGGTAGAGATGCTGAGGTTGAGGATGGAAGCGGAAGAGGGCTGAGAAGCGGCAGAGACAAAATGGAAAAAGACGTTCTCGGGACAGGAAGAGTGTTGGAGTACGGAGAGGATGGCAGCCATGGAGCCGCGAAGGTAGGTGACGTCGAGGGCCATTGCAATGTGGACGGCGTCGTGGGAGCAGTTGGGGGAGTTGTAGAACTCTGGGGCTTCTTTGAAGCGGGGAGCAGTGGCGGCGGCGTAGCTACTGCTGATGGTGGAGAAGAAGAGCAGGATACAGATGAAAGACGTCGGTGAAGGAGGAGGCATGGCTGTGTTGACAGAAGGATGGATGTGGAAATAGTTACTGAGAGGAATGTGTGACCCAAATCATACTGAAAAAGAAAGAGGAGATCGGAGAAGACAGTACAGAGCTCCTGCCCTCCCGCGGTTTCTGCGTCGCTTCGAGCCCACGTTGGTTTCTTTCACACAAGCACCCCATAAGTCAATGATATTCCACGTTTTGTCACTGACAGCCTATACCAATATTTTATTTGGCGCTCTCTTCTCTTTCTTATATGTGTTTACTATTCTTTTCTTCGCCAGCTTTCTCATATTATTATTTTACCTATGACCATCTGCGAGCTGCGATGATTTTGTTTGCACCAACTTAATTTGTGTGGAATATATTGTTTGACTCCAGCATCGTCTTTATATTGGTATATTTTCCGGAAAGGGGATAACATCGTGTTTAAATAAACACTAATTACTAATTGGATGGATTAGATTATGGGTATTCACATAGAAAAGGGCATGTGTATTCGGCAGCACAATTCCAGTATGCCCGGTATTCTCCGTCAAAATTTGCAGTCGTTTTAATTTTAATCTTTTAAATTTTAAATCATAGATTTTGATCACTTAAAAACAAAATATCCAAATTTTCATTAAATTATAAAAACTGATATTTCATATGAAAAAAACTTTAAAAAAATCAAAATCTATAATTTAATATATGAAAACTAAAACTAAAATAAACACAACCCTGAGAGAGAAAAATTACACTAACCGTGTTGTTTTCATTTTAAGATAAAGTAATAATTTAATCACCTACAAAACAGAAGCAGGCAGGGGAAAGTGAGCTGAAAATTTGTGATCACCAACTGCGCCCCCTTTCGTTGATTCGACTTTGGGCCTGGTGTGGGGCCCCAATCCTTGTCCCACCACCTCAGCATCTCATCTGAAAAACATCCTCTTTATTTTTATTATAATCAATTCGAATTTGAACACATTTTAAATCTATCAAGTTTTATATAAAAACAATTTCTTATAACTCAAGTTGTTTTGATTCTATTATGGTTTTAAAAAATTAATTTATTATATTATAAAATTAATTGACAAAACAAAATGTAGTTCAATACTTCAACGAGAAACGATGCTTGAAAAAAACAACCAAAGGGGTGTTTAATAGAAAGAAAATAATAATTTTAAAAGTATTTTTACAGTATATAAAATAAATATTTAAAAGAGTCTGTCTTGATTTATGAAAAAAATATTTTTGGAGCTACCCAAAAACACCCAGGTGATGAGGAATGTAAGTTCTCTCTGAAAAATTATCCGAACATGAATTTTATCATAATAATCAACTCTGGTGATATTAACATTTCGCAAATAAATTGTTTGCAAAAAGCTTAAATTGGACTGTACCCAACATTTCAAGAATAAATTTCCACGCCGCTGGCTACTTATACCACGCTCTTATGTATAGAAGCCTTCTATCGTAAAATTACCAGATTTTCCCCCGTCCATCTATTTACTACCCCAACGAGTTCAAGTTATTCTGGCTGCTAAGAAATTAACTCCTGCTTCTCATCGCTATCATTATATTACCTCTGGTCCTTAATATTCTTTTAGTTCTAAATATAAGATTTTCATACTCATTAGTATAAGGGTCTTATATTTAAGACCGGAGGAGTATAAAATTTCGTTTGATTTTTATTTTGATTTTAAATATAATATCTCAATCAGTTTTGTCTCTCATATTTATCTATTTTTTTTTCAAAATAATCTTTCTAATAATAGTAGTTTAACCAATAAATTTGATTAACAAAGATATTTTAGAAAATACAATATATATTTATAACAAACAACTAACTTTATTTATTTTCTTAATCTACTCAAATTAGTCAATTAGTTTTTATAATTATAACCTGAGATAGTATTTGTTTGCAAGGGAGGGAAATTAGACATGAATGGATATTCCTCCAGTCTTATATATATAAGACCAATTTTATAATGTAATTTACATTATAAAATCAATCTATATTTAGAATAGGAAGAGTATTGAAAATTATCATCAATTCCATTGGTATTTCTCTAAGAACATAAAACGTGTCAGGACGAAAATGCCCTCTTTCCTCATGTCATCGGTCGTGCCCCCCCCCTGTCACAGCTGGCAACTGTTTTCTCCACTACGCGGACTGGACTTCCGTACTTTTTGCAGCAAAAATTGACAAATGTCATTAGGAGATTTACAACCATTTCCCTCGGATTCATAATAAGGAAAATTGGAAATTCATGCTACAAGATTTTTAATTCTTTTGGGAAAAAAATGTCTTGGAGTTGAAGTTGTTGGTATTAGATTATTTTTCTCTTAAGACCAAAGTGTTATTATTTCCTTTTCTTTCAATATTATATATGTGATTATTGCCTGGCAAGTTCAAGCTGGCGGCAGCGGTTATTTGTGTCACATCAATTTTTATATTGTGTTCTGGTCCGAAAAAATTTTTATATTGTGATTGCCTTATCAGAGCACACCAAAAAAAAAATCATTCCGTGGTTACCTGTACGAAACAGGGCCTACATAGTCATTGTTCTTGCCGTAATTTGTGATATTCATTTACTCTTCTTCAGGTTGACCAATCCAATGTGAATGAGCTTACGGGCCAACAGAAAAAGAGGAGAAATTCTTATATACACCCAGTGTGCCACCTCATTTATGCACTGGTTAATAAAATTTTGACAACTCAATTAATTGTTATCCTAAGTGTCTGCCCACATGTCACTGCTCCTTTTTTTATTATTTTAATTATTTAAAAAAATCTGCTTCTTTATCCCCTCCTCCCTCTCTCTCTCTCATCTGCAAATTTTTTAAAAAAAACTTTCACTCTCCCTCCCTCAATTTCCGCCGTTCCTACCTTTTCTCTTCCACCGGCACGTTACCCTCTCTCTTCCCCTCTCCTCCCATCTTTCCGGCCGACGAGTTTTGTCCTGGGCCAACCCAAGAGAACTATTGTCCGTTGTTTCATCAGCCAGTAATCTCCTCTTGTGATGGGTTTGATCTAAAGCGCAACATAATCTTGATGGCACTTGTGTTTCTTCTTCTTCCTCCCTCCTCCAGTTGTTGGTCCAGAGCCTCAGATTTTTCAGAGAGACACAGAGGAAGAGGACGAGAGAGAGGGGAAGCGAGGGTGAAAATGAAGGAGCAGAAGCACTATTCAAGTGGAAGAAACGCAAAGAAAACAAAGCACTTGCTTTTGTAGTTTGCAGAGCTCCTGGAGATAAAGTATCAAGATCACGTATGAAAGAGGAGAGAGATGGTGCCATGGAGGGGTGAGAAAGGGGGGAAGAGAGAAGGGAAGAGCAGCGGAAATTGAGGGAGGGAGAGTGAAAGTTTTTGAAAAAACATTTTGCAAATGAGAAAGAGGGGGGAGAGGATAAAGAAGCAGATTTTTAAAAAAGAAAAATTAAAATAATAGAGACACGAGCAGTTACATGTCAGCAGACACCTAAGATAAGAATTGGTTGAACTGTCAGAATTTTATTGGCCAGTGTATAAATGAGGTGGTACACTGGTGCGTGCAAGAATTTCTCGAGACATCGCCTGGACCTTAGTCGTTATGGAAACTATTTAAAAGGACAAAAAATAATGAAGAACAGTAAAAAGACAGGAAGGCCCTCCAAGGTTGCCACCGACAAGAGAAGTCTTGAACTTCCAAGTTCCAATATTTTCTCTGCTTGCATTTCAAATACAATACGGTCCAAAGAAGAAAAAAGCAAAAGAGAAAGAAAAGAAGGTACAGTGGTTGTCCTTTGCCTAATAATGGATCATGGACCCCGGAAAGGGATTAACGTCGGTGAGGGTTGCTCTGACTTGGTTGTTGTCCGTGGGCACGTGCGGAGCCGCCTTTTTTGGACTTTGTTGGATGTTGCGCCTCAAGTTCAGATGAAAGTTACACAATTTTGATACGAGTAGTATATTTCTGGGGAGAGGGGAAGGGGGGAGGGCATGCTATTTGAATATTCGGGTTTTGAGAGAGCATAACGGGTGCGTTCCGGCCATACGGAAAAAGACTTCGGTGAGGACATGGATGAGGTACGGCTTCAGTTATAGGATAGTGGGCTTACTTGGCCCACTCGTCACCTTAACTAATGGCCTCGAATACAAACTGGACTTCGCATGTGTTTCATGGGTTGCATATATAAGCCCTCTTTAACTGGAGAGTGACCACAAAAAAAAAAATTGAAGCTCCATTACGCAAAATTCAAGAGTAAGACAGAAAGGATGGGGAATCAGTCTTATTTAAAAACATCACACTCATCAAATCTCAACCATTCAAATTTCATATGGATGGCAGAGATTTAATATTTAATATATTTGTTTTTTAAAAGTGTTTTTCTTTAATAGGGATATAATCTAAAATGAATATAATATTTTAACTGTAAGTTTTTTAAAAATAAATTTTTATTTGGAAACTAAATTAATTTCCGTTCAGTTGTTATCTGTCAACTTGATCTTTTGATTGAATCCGTGACATGTTATTATCCTTCCATGGTAGGTCGCTTTTCAAAGTAAATAATTATTTTAAGAGAATATTTAGATAGAATCTAAACTATAATTTTAAAAGTATTGTTATGATATACAAAAGAAATATGTAAAAAAATATCACGATTTATGAAAAAAAATATTTTGAAAAAACATTTTTAAGAATATTCAGTCACCCCATTCAATACGTGCTATATACAAAATAATGAGCGCCAAGTGTGAACCAATGTTTGGCGCTCATAAAACTGAGCGTCCGTTCTGATTGCCTCCAGCGGGGTCAGGGTTGCAAAATCTCCTGTGCTGTCACAACCCTGACCAGTGGAGCAGGCTCCATGCAGGGGGCTAATGATGGCAGTGGCAAAAAAAAAAAACAGAACAAAGAAAGAAAGAGAGGGTGATGAAAGGCTTTGACCCTGCGCGCGTGCTTTGGTCCAGCCTGCGCCTTCACATGCTGCATTGCACGTGGCAATACAAATCACCCATTCTTCCGTCTTCACGATCTCATCCATAAACCCTTCTTCCCTGATTAATGACCGCATGCGCGCGAACGCACTCTCCCCCCTCCACGTGTCGACATTGGCTTGTGCCGCCACAGATTCTTCCCGCAGCCCCGCTTCTGGGATTGCACTCGCCCAATAACGTCCCCACCATCTGCTTTCTATTCTGTGCCCACATACTTTCCCATTCTGTCGTATCCCTAACCAATCACCATCCTCCTCCTCCTGCTCTTCAGCCTTCACCACCAACCTAATTTTAACTGAGATACAGTGAAAACACGTTTTAAAATCTTTTTGTTAGAATCCAAGCACTCCCTCAGATGAATTCCGACATGATTAAACCCCCCGGGGGCCCAGCACAAATCCCTTGCCTATGAATTTGGTGAGTCGGGTTTTCGTTGCGTGTTAAAATCGCTATGGGCTAGTGGAGAACGCCGGTCCCCTCCCGCATGACACCTGCACGTCTTCGTCCTCCTGCTTTTCCACCTATGCATTGCTAATTATGTTTCATCCTGTCATTTTTATTGGTTAATTAAACACCGCGTGGATTCATCTTATGTAAATTTTCCGCCTCATCATTCGTCGCATATATATATATATCTCTTTTTTTAATATAAAAGTTAATTTGACTTTTAATTTAATCCTAAATATAAAATCCAATCTGTTTTATTTCTCATATTTATTCATTTTTTCTCAAAATAATCTTTGTAGTTTACATATATTAAAAGTTTCATCAAATTTTAAAATTAATATATTAATTAGTAAGGATATTTTAAGAAAAACGATATCTATTAATTATAAATAACTAATTTAATAAATTTTTTTGGTTTACTCAAATTAGTAAATAGTTCTTATATTAAGGAGTAAATATAATGTATGTCTTACGAGCAGTTTAAAGAGAACAAATATAGCATATAACTTCTTTTTTTGGCCTTTACGTCAGATATTTATTGGTCGCCGGGTCATTTATTTGACCAACGCCCCAGTTGCGCTTGCATCTCCCCTTTTTTGCCATGAAAATCATATTTACTGTAGCTTACACGCATTTTACTTGTTAATATTAAATTGCAGGAATAGATTGAATTATGAGTGTTATTTATTGAAAGAACACTAGGGACATTTTAGAAAAATAGTTTATTAATTCGAGGAAATCTGATATGATTCAACGATTTTTCTTGATCTCTATAAAAAATTGTCTTTATGATGCATAAAACGAAACAGATGGAGTAAAAGATTTTGCTGGGCAAGAATTAATGTCCTTTGATGAGTGATTGGATTTATGGAATGGGGAGGGGTTTGGCGAGGAACACGCGGTTCTCACGGTGCAAGCGCACCTGCATCCTCCGGACAACATGCTTCATAAATAATCATGAGCTATTCGTTAGTAAGCTCCTGTGGCTCAAACAAACAAATGTTAACAAAGACTATTCTACTTTCCGCATATAATACAAAAATTCGCAGGAGTTGGATTACACATTGTATCTCAAATTCCACGCTTAAAAAAAATCTAAAACTGGATCGAACAAGTTGTATTACACAGTGCGTTGAGGGGGGGGGAAGGGTATTATACAGTGCATCACTTGTTTCCAACCATATTTTTCTTTTTTCTTTTTTTGTTGAGACTTTGTGAAAATCATGACACATTTAAAGTTAAAAATAATAATAAGGTCAATTTGGTGCAAAAAAGTTTATTGGGACTTTAAAATAATTTCATGGTTTTAAAGAATTTTTTTATATTTAATTTCTCGTGTGGTACCTGATTGTAATTTTTTTCAAGAAAAAAAGGTATTATACCATGCATCACTTGTTTCCAACCATATATCTTTTTTTTTTTTTTGAGACTCTGTGAAAATCATCAAGCTCACACCGAGGAAATGCAACAAGTAGTAAAAAACACAACACATTTAAAGTTAAATATGCTATTCCAATCCTTAATATCAAAATTAGTTGACTAATGTGAATAGATTAAAAAAGTTTATTAAGCTAGTTATTTGCAATATATATGTTATCTTTCTTAAAATATTCTTGTTAATCATATGTATTAGTTATAATTATTTTTAACATTTGTCACTAGTGTAATGACTACTTTGAAAAAAATAGATAAATATTTAAGATAAAATTGAAAGTCATTATTTTTTAACTAAGGACCAAAGGTAGTATCTCTCACATAAATAATACTTATTCGATCATTAATAGAATACCTATTTCACTAATTTGATTAGATTAAGAAAGTTAGGTAAGTTAGTTAATTATAAGAAATATGACATGTTTTTTTTAAAACACTAAAATCATCTTCCTTAATATCTTTTCTTCCTCTTTTCTTGATTATGGCTGAGGGAGTATCACATGGGTAATTTAAAAAAAATTGATAAATAAGAGAAATAGGTCTTATATTTAGAACATCAACTCAACAATTAGATTTTATACTAAAGATTAGAGGAGTATGTGTATTTTGAAAACCTAAACTATTCCTAAATCATAAATAATATATTTTATGAAATACTTCTTATAAGGCATGATCCACACTTTATAAAGCATTTCACAAATTATATCTTTCACAAGCTAAACCGTATAAATTAAATCGAGTGACTAATACATATATTTTTAACCCGACTAAGTAACTAATAATTAAAGTTGTGGGAGCCAATGACTCGTAATAGATACAGCCCCCCACAAAAAGAAAAGAGAAGAAACGAGCACCTTTACGGAGAATGGACATTAGTGTAGTTAGGCGTGCCCATGTACTGTGCCCTACAGTTTCAAAAATAAATACCATGGGTAGTATTCAAGATAATTGAAAAATATGAAAATATGTGTTTTTTTTTTTCAACTATAAATATGACTGCTACTTTCTAACCAAATGATAGAATGTTGAATTAAAAATACGAAATTTTTTTTTTTTTTAAGAAAGGGTAAAGAGCCACGTCGGACTGACCAATCTGAAGGCGTCGGATCAACTTTTATTTGTCCGGGAGTTGCACGCATTGTGATTTCCTAGAATGTGAAGAGCGGAGCGCCAAAGTGGTTTGATCCCTCACCGTCGTCGCACTCCGGCTTCACCATGGCCATCCCTTCGACGGTGATCCACACCCTCATCTTCTACCTCTCCGAGCACCCCTCCGTTGTCGGCTTCCGCTGGAGCCCCGCCCAATCCTGGGGCTCCACTTGGCTCTTCCTCTTCTCCTCCATCGCCTCCTTCATCCTTCTCTCCCTCTTCCTCCATCTCTTCTTGGCCTTCTTCTTCCGCTCCGGCCGTCCCCTTCCCCTCGGTCCCTTGCCTGCTCTTCACAGCCTTTTTATGTCCATCGTCTCCGTCACTATTTTCGCTGGAATTTTCCTCTCCGCTGCTGCCGAGATCCGAGACACCCGCTGGTTCTGGCGCCGCTCCAAGACTCCCATCCAATGGCTCCTCTGCTTCCCACTCGGTACCCGACCGTCGGGTCGGGTTTTCTTCTGGTCTTACGTGTACTATCTCTCCCGTTTCCTGCACATGTGGAGGACCATCTTCTGCATCCTACGACGTCGTAAGTTGGCTTTCTTCCAGCTGTTCAACCACTCCATCTCCACGTTCATGTCCTTCTTGTGGCTGGAATTTTCGCAGTCCTTTCAAGTGCTGGCGATTCTGTTCACTACTCTGGTTTATTCTTTGGTGTACGGCTACCGATTCTGGACGGCCGTCGGGTTTCGCAGCGCCTGCTTCCCTTTTGTGCTCAATTGCCAAATAGTGTTGCTGGGTTGCAACCTGATCTCCCACGTCGGGGTGTTTCTTCTTCACTTCTACAAAGGAGGCTGCAACGGAATCGGCGCCTGGATCCTCAATTCGGTGCTGAATTGTGCTATTCTGTTGCTGTGCCTCAACTTCTATGTGAGAATGTATCTGGGCAAAAGGGCGAAGATGGATGTTGTTGGCGGCATTGAATCCAAGCCTGAATCGAACTCTGTTTTGAGTGTATACGCAGGGAGAGGACTGGATATGCCGAAATTGAAAGTCCATTAGAGGATTGAGGCTAGGACGGCGAACCTCTCGTGCGGTCTGGAGTGTTCGCCACTTCTCTACGCTACTTCTTTTTGTATAGACTACTATAGAGCAGGTATACATAAAAACTTCTGATCGATTTTAGGCACAAATCTTACGACGCACCGAACGCCAACTGGGATTTCTTTTTGTCACCGGTCATGCTTCCCAGAACAATTTTCTGGTGCATCCCAAATCATTCAATAATTTCAGTCTACTCGTTAATGATGGAACTATGAAACTTTGATTTTCAATTATTGAAGGGATTGACGAACGGGGGGAATATTCCACTCCGTCCTTTTCAGGATTCTCTGGTAAAACCTTTTTTTTTTTTTTTAAGGAGTTAACGTCAAATTTTGTGAAATTAATCTACTGCTTTTTCAAAAACGTCTTCAGACTCCTTTAAGTAAAAATTACTCCTCAATTAATGCCTCCTTTAAATTTACAATTAACAAGAGGTAAAACAAAAAAATTAAAAAAATTCATTACTTCGAGCTCGGGTTGGATTAATCTTTCCAGGATATACTGTTAGAGATTTGAGATTGGGTTGTATGCAAAGCCCACCCATGGGCCATTAGTAATAACTAATAAACAAGAATAAAAATCAAACTCCAACATATTTTTATAGAACAGTGAAGGAAATTTTTTATAGTAGAGTGATAGAAAACATTTATTGGTCCTATTTATAAGATAGTGAAATTTTTTTTTTGTATGGATATATAATTTTACTTTTTATTTATTATTGTGTTATCTTTGTTTAAATGAGATATAATATATATTAAGGGTCCGTTTGAATGAGCGATTGGAAAAGCAACTTATAGGAAAAGTAGCTTATAGAAAAGTGAAGTTGGTAAAAGCTAAATTGGATAAGCTGAATTGTGTTTGGATTGGAGTTCAGAAAAGCTAGTTTGCAGAAGTGAGATTGGTAAAAAGTTGTTTGGATTATAGTTGAGTAAAAGTAAGTTTGGTTATAAAATGACCAAAATGGGTATAAGTGTTAATAAATAATGAAATATGATTAAAAAAAAATAATTTGACATAATACAATGAAATTAAAATAATTTATTATGAAGAAGTCAAATTAATGAGTGAACTAAATTTTAAAATTTCAAAAAAATCATAACAAATATTTTAAATATAATGTGAAACATGAAAAAAAATGAATTGATATAATATAGTGAATTATTGTTAATTTAATATGAAGAAGTGAAATTGATCGAGGGAATTAAATTTGAAAACATAAGAGAAATGGAAAAAAAATTGCAAATATCAAACGAAACATAATTTGAATGGGTAAACATGTTTTGAACTCCAATTTGCAGTATTGCAACAAAGTGAAACTAAATAATATTATATAATTAATCAATAGATAAGCTATGGATAATTTGGTCTCTGATTGCATCACGGACGCGATTCATATGCGATGAAGACTGTGATGTAACATTTGAAGATGATGGTTGACTACTTTCAGCCTGATCATGTTCGCCGACATTATTACCATTTTCAGCTTGTTCAAAAACAAGTCGGAACTCGAATGTCTCCTTATAAGATTATGAATGGCCATTGTTGCACAAACCAGATACACTTGTGTTTGGAAGTCGTAACTGCGCATATTTCGTAGGACTTGAAATCTATTCTTCCAAACACCGAATGTTCTTTCTATTGTGCACCTTAAACTGGAATGATAATAATTGAAGGTTTCGTTACTATTTCGGAATCCTACTTGTCGTCGGAAGTCTGGAAGGTGGTAGCGCTCAGATCTGTATGGACCTAGATATCCATTTGGTGTTGGATATCCCGCATCAACCAAGTAATATTTCCCTAATGATTCATGAAACAATTTGAGAGATTGTGAAATGAATAAAAGTATGAAATAATTAAAAAAACATGCATGATTGGAACACATAAACATATACCTGGAGGTGGATGAGGGAAATTAAGAGATGAGTTTGTAATAGCACTATCAAATATACGAGCATCATGTGCAGATCCCTCCCATCCTGCCAAGACAAAAGTGAAACACATATCCCAATCACATACAGCCATGACATTTTGTGATGGATTTCCCTTTCTGCCAATAAATTTGTCTCGTTTTGCAGCGGGGACAACACACTGTATATGAGTGCCATCAATTGCTCCGATTGCGTCCTTAAAAAATGGGTAGTAACGTGGATCGTTCTCAATTTTTCTATGAGTTCCACGAAATGTTGGATCTATGGGTCGAATAAGTTCACTCGATAGGCTAAGACAAGCTTGCAGTACATTGTGAAAGTGCCTACTTACAGTTTCCCCTGAACGTTGAAATCGTTCCTGGATCATCCTATTGCATTGTCCATGTGCAACCGTGTTTAAAAACATCGCAACCATTTCTTCAATTCCTACGTACTTAGACTTTTGTAAACCATGTTCCTCCAATTTAGTACATAAGAGGTGGAAAACATCTTTATCCATTCTAAACATTTCATGACATCGATCATCATGCCCATTCATAATGCCTTGTACCCATAAATTTCCTGTCTGCTCACTAGTTCTGCACGGTTGTTTAAACATGTACATTTCACAATAATGACCAACCAATGCACCTACTGCTTCATATTGTGTTAATTCCTCATTAATTATGGTTGAATGGTCATCTTCATTTGACCGTGAATCGTTATTCCAATTCCATAAAGTATCTTCATTCCATGGTGAATCATCGTTCCAATTAGCCATTTCTGGAATTAACCCTGTAACTGTGGTAAAAACAAAATGTAAGCATTATAAGGATTACACTAAACAAAGTGTAAATAATTTTCATACTGCAAACAGAAAAACCACACGCATAGATGACAAGTAGACATTAGCGTAAATATATTACATAATGATTAATAAAGTTCCTACAACATGCCACATCAGTTTAGGTTAAAACAGCAGGTAGTTCAGGTTAACAAGTGCAATAACAATAGTGAAACAACTAAGTCCTAAACTAAATCCTATCTGCAGGTCACTTCCATGTGTCTGGGTCTTGTGCTGCCGGTATCAACCACGCCAACAACTTGCTTCTATCATGCATAAACCCCAAATAGGCTCGTCTAGCCCACCTCAACCGCGTAAGCATCTTGGCACATGCATAATATAGTTGATTGTCATCATTAAGCTCCTCAACGGTAGTCAGGTGTGCCAAAACCTTATCAACTACTTGGGGATCTTCAACCAATGCTGCTGCTCGCTTGTCAGAAGCAGCTGCTATGACACTCAGGCTATCAGAAATTAATGTAGATGCAGCAACTTTCTTCTTCTTCTTTGCATCTGATGTCTCACCCCTCTTTCTCTTTCCATAGCTTCCTGAGCCACTTGGTCCAGTACTTGCGGGGTTGTTTATGTTGCAAGCAGCGAAGTCATCTGTGAACCCTGCACTGGCTGTTGGGTCCACACCAAAGTTTTCATCCTCACTATCCCCTGACCCTTCTTGTTGGTCTAGCCCGACTCTATAAACATCCTCCTCCTCTTCTGTGTCAGGCTGTGGAGCAAACGCTGGCTGAGGCTGTGAGGCTGATGGTGCGTACGCATACTCTCCCGAAGCCACAACATCTCTGAATATTTTCATCAGATCTGATGCAAACATCAGCCCCTGATGTCTAAATTTCTTGAAATTAGGGTCCACCTACATGAACATAATTAGGCATAATTAAGCGCTGTTCCTTCTGATATTCAAAATTAAAACTCAACTAACACAAATAATTACCAGTATTTTTCGTTGCCACCACTCATCAGAGGCCAACACCCTATTTGTGGCTGCATCATAACCAATGCCAGTCTCCCCAGACATCAGTTTTTCCCACAACTTCCAATCTTTTCTCAATACATCAAATCTGTTCTTCAGTTGCCTCTTGTCATACATTTTCCCGCTCCTTTCCCGAAAATTCTTTTCAATTTTCAACCAACCAGGTCTTGTAAACGATGTTCCTTGTCTTTCTTTGTGCACTATTTGCTCGGCACAAACATCGATTAGAATTTTTGTCGTATAATGATCCCATGTCGCTTTTCCCCTGTCATTATCCATTTCTCTACGTCCTTTGATCGAGATAAGAGTAACTGAATCAACCAAAGTCCTAAATATGTAATAATAAAAACTGTATTATATAACACATATGTTGTAACCAAACAAACATATATCACCAAGTAACACATTTTAATTGCATAACCTGTTTAGTTTTCTTATTCGATATTTTTTAACATTATAAATATATAATCATAATGTCAATGTCCACTATTTTCCGGTGGTAATTGATTGTGAACATTTTAAAATTAAAATTTCAATATATCATATAAATTGAACCTAAACTACATTACATTGATTAATTTTTATCCTAATTTAACTGTGTAGGAGTAAAATAAAAACCAAATTAAGAATGATGAACAAGATTATTTACAAAAATATGTTATATTTATCATAATTAACTAATTTACCTAACTTTTTTAATATAATTAAATTAGTTAAATAAATATCATATTAGAGAGAAGTAAGAGAATATAACAGGAGAAAGAACAACATTAAATTTATTTTGATTGAGACTTCCCCAAATTAATTCCAAATGATTTTTAAGTAATTATCCACATAGTCCTTAATTTCTTTGTATAGTACAAATTAATGTCTTATTACTTTGCTCTATCAACGCCGTTAATTAGCTTTATCAAATGAACCATTCGGACACACATATATACACATATATACACCATGTTACCACCTCATTCTCTTCTACCCTACCCTCATAGAGATCAAATTCTATAACCATAAAAATCAAGAGAATCAAGAGACCGAAGCTAAGGACATGCAAAACAACAACCATTGTAATTCTGAAAATTACAATTCCAGAGTTACATATCTCGCCATTAACAACGTATATACGCAACAATTTCTTGAATCCTATAACCATAAAAATCAAGAGAATCCTATACGCCGTTTGCTTGAACCATTAATCGTTGTTTCAGCCTTGGAAAACAGAGGAAGAAAATCGATATGCAACTAGAAATTTTATGCTACATTCGGTCCCTGTTTCGGTGTCACAACTAGTCGGTCCTCAACATGCAGCAATCATTAACAAATCCGAATTCAAGCACGATAGGAAATTCAAGGACGACAGGAAATTCAGGGAGGACAACAAATTCAAGGACGACCGGGGATCAAACCAGAAAAGCGACATATAACCGGCCAACCTGCAGTAGATCCAACCAAACAAAGGCTGCCAGAGGTAGATCCAACGGTATATTGCACTGGGAAGCCAAGATCTCCACGCACGGCTCAAACGCAGAGGCAGACGCCGGCGACGTCGGTTGCAGACGGTGAGAGCAGCTCTGACTTGTGATGAACGAACGGCATCCACCAAGCCACGGACACCTCACCCCAACAGCTGACCTCGCGATGATGACCGGACGGAGCTCACGGTCACCAGCGACGAGCTTCTCAGACGCGACCACCGACGGACATTCTCGAGCCGAGCAGAGACGGAGCAAGCTGGGAGCTCGGGTTAAGAAAAGGAAAAGAGAGTCACGAGGGTTTAGGGAATAAAAGAAGGCAGATGTGAAGAGAAAAAAAAAAGTAGTGCTGTCAGAACGGTCATAAGCTGAATTCCCAGGGGCCAGAAGCTGCTAGGCACGAGCTTATGCCAATCGTGCGTTCAGTGGGTTTATAAAATGATAAGCCCAATTGTCATATTGCTCTGCCAAACGGACCAATTTTTCCACTGAGCTTATAAGTGATTATAAGCCACGTTTGGGCCAGCAAACGCTGACCCAAACAGGCACTAAATAAGAATAAAATTGAAAAATTGTTGAAATTTAGATGAAAGTTGATAAAATTTAAGGTTTTTCTTGCTCTGTGTAAAACAGGTTAAAAGTGATTTGTAAATTAGACGAGAAGAGTATGCTGTCAGAGGTTTGAGATTGGGTTGTATGCAAAGCCATCCCATGTGCCATTGGTAATAACTAGTAAACAAGAACAAAAATGCAACTTCGATATATTTTCATATTGCCTATGGTCTTAAATGTAATATCCACTATGTAATTACATTACAAAATAAGTTTTATATTTAAAGGTGGAGGAGTATTATTTTAGTTAAGTGACACGTTTTTGCTAAAATGCGTAAAACAACTAAAAACAACTTAACTAGGGAGGGAGAGAGTGGTTGTTGACGAAGTCCCCCGCGGTTGGCTGGCTGCTTCCGTCGGGTAGAGGATGTTTGGCAGGGGGTGAGGAGGATGATCGTAGTTTACTCGAAGACGAATATGCCTTTGATGATTCACTATTCATTCAAGAGGCGGGGGAACAAAAGAAGGAATATTACCCAAATAAATCTTGGATGCCAATCATTATTAATATATATATATATATATATATATATATATGAGGATCAAAATTGTACTGTTGACGACTTCTTGGTGACTTTGTAGTGTGTGGACACATATGGTTTGACTGGTGATTGTGGGTAATCATTATCAAACAAGGTGGAGACGTGTGAGTTCAAACATGTGATGTTATACACATTTTGGGATGATCCATCACACAGATGCGGACAAGGACATCATCACCCACTTGTTCGTTGCAGCTGGGACGTGAGATCCAAGCTGCAATCGCCCTCAGTAGGTAAAAAGTTTGTTCTTCTTTTTAGCAAATCTGAATTTAAACCAACTCATTCATAAGCATTGTCATGTTCCTAAACCTGCCAATTCTCGGCCTAAAACGACAGATAGAACGTTACTCAAACTCAACGCCGACGGGAAAAAACTGATATTACCATACCAATCACGTTAACTTTAAGAGTCCGAATGCTCCCAATCAAAGCCCAAAACAACGTGCCGTCTACGGTTCTGTTTCCGAGCAAATGCACAAAAAGTAAAAACCAGAGAAACACAATTTATGTATATTGATCGAATGGTTTACATTTTGTTTTACTTTTAGATATTCACTTTTCAAAACATAAAATAAAATAATTTTGTTACTATTAAATAAAAGAAAATGAGACTCAGCTCAAATTGAAAGCGACGTCAGAATAATAACATTATCCCGCTCACCAAATTGCTTAGTTGTGTCTTCATACAGACATTAACAAGTTATGGATCATGATTCGCCAGTGACTTGGAGGGTGTTTGGGTAACCCCAGAATTACTTTTTAGAAGCACTTTTTCAAAAGTCGAAACAAACTCTTCCACATATTTATTTTGTATACTATAAAAATACTTTTAAAATTATAGTTTTGTTCTTACTCAAACACTCCCTTGGTTGCCTCTTCCTAATTAAGCAACGGCTGATTAGGCTTCGGTGCTCCTACCAGCAAGGCGCGTTCATAATGATGACGAACCTAAATTATGGATCAAACATTATTTGTTCCTTTTTTCCCCTTCAATTTTCACAGATGTAAAATTTAATATAAAAATACTTTTGTTGCCATACTTAGAATAGTAAAATTATTACTTAAAAATTAGCAAGCAAAGAATTTAAATTTTGATCCTTTGAATTATTTGAACCGTTGAAAATTCATCACAATAATGACGATCCTGATAGCCTGATGAGAAGTTGTTCCAACTTCCTAACTTCGGAAGGAACCTTCCTCCCGCTTATCTTTCCCCTTTATTTTGATCACCAGCATTAACAGGTTAGTTTGCCCAGTCAGTCCCGTTTTCCTTTTGGGGCAGACTAATTAGAAAGGGGCCCCCATCACCAGAAATAGAATCACGGTAGCGGCTGATGTTTTACAACGGGAATCTCGTCCTCAGGTTGGGCATGGGGAGCGGTTGTGAAGTTAACATATCACCGGGCCCTAATTTCATTTTTGGCATAATTCATTATTATCCTCACTCCATTACTATTATTATTATTATTGTTTGACCAGCACTCATTATTTTACATCATCAATAAACAATGTATTTTCAATTCTCTATACTGCGTATTTTTTATTTCAAATATTACGTACATTATTTATGTGTGAAAAAATTTGTATGAACTCCACGTATCGTAGGAAATCTATAATATAAGCACTATTTACCACAAGTGTAGCAAGTTTTTATCATGTGATACTTTTTGAAAGCCTTAACGGGACACTCTGCATCTGTTGTACAAAAAGCCGCACCTAGGCCTAAAATCACCCCCAGCATTGCTTCATCGGTGAGATATCGGAAAATGGGGTGGATACTGTTTTCAATGAGTTTTTTTCCTTCTTTTCATTTTTGGGGAGGGGGTGCCTCTTGTTATAATTTGAGTCAGCAAAATTAAATATGAGGTGGCATCCAGATCAATGAGAACAAGACTTGCTGGAAAAGAGAGGAGGGTGAGATAGTGAGTGAGGAAAACAAGCAGCCCTGAGCTCATTATACCTTGCCATGTCGAAATTGCGAAGCTTCATGAGGCGCTTCTGCTTGGCGATGAATCGGCCTTTGTAGTAACCTTCAAAAGAAGGTTCCCTGGAGGTGCGAAGGAAGAAGGCGTAACCACCCATGAAGTAGATGGAGGTCACAAAAAAGCAGATTGGTTCCATCACATCCCAAGAAAGCTCCCAAAATGTGAGCCTCATGAATGCCGCTGTTTGCAGCACCAGGAAGCTCAGCCCGCTCCATAGCTCTCTCCGAACCAACCCGTCTGCTTTCCCATCGATTACTGCCTTCTCCTTCTCCATTTCTTCGAGTTCTTTCATTGCTTGTTCCTGTGCCGCATTGGCTCCAGGAATAGGAAACAGATTTAGAACCGCTTTTGCTACCTGTACCACAAAATTTTACACAGTTTGGGTGAACTGAAACAATTCTACTTCCATATCTGCTTTCTTTCCAGCTGGAAATACATATGAATCCACAGACTTCGCTTAAAAAGTAAGCTTTTGTAATGCTAATCAGTACCCAAAATGAAGATGAGAGAATATAAATACATTCGTGTCTGTGCAACCATTAAACAACTTGGCTCGGAACAGAGAGAACACGCGCTAGAATGAAATCACATGGAAACTTCAATAGGATAAGAACAAGGGAAAAGACACCGTCCTTCTTTAAGCAGCATACTGAACCATCTCCTTGTGAAGGATTTGGATCACCTAAAATTTTCATTTCCGAAGTTTTCTGATGTTCTTTGGTTTTGTAAACACCCCCCCCCCTCTCTTTCTCTCAATTCACCTCACCTTCTATTACTAAACCTCTATCCCATTAATTTTCAGCTACTTCATCAAGAACCAGATCGAGAGGATCCCAACTCCCTGGAGAAAGCCCGAAATTTCCCACCAACTCCCTATGAGCTATCATGAATTAGTATTATGGTAAGTAAGAGTAATGCCCTGACCAATGTCAGCTCATGCTCAATTCCTGTATCGCTAGAAATCGGTTATCTCTAAAGATTTTATTAATCTAATCTGTCAATTGCTTTTGTGTCGAATAAAACCAAAAGTTAACAATTAAGTTTCTGTCAGTTAATGTCATTTATGTTCTCTCTCTCAAATAAAGCCAAAAGTTATCAGAGTTAATCCCAAAAAAAGAGATCATTGGTAAAGTGAATGAATCAGTCTGAACGAAGAAAGCCCAAGGGCTTTTGCGGTCCTTCAAATGTCCTAATTTACCATCTCAAACGTGGAATCCTTTACACGTTTTAGATCTGGCGAAACAACAAAGTTTCAACTTCCTGTGGAAAAAAAAGAAATCATCATAAAAGATTATCAGTTTTCGGTAGTCTCCAGATAAATGGGAGAAAAAATGTGTAGTGAAA
The DNA here is from genome assembly GCF_004799145.2 of Neltuma alba. NCBI lineage: Eukaryota > Viridiplantae > Streptophyta > Magnoliopsida > Fabales > Fabaceae > Neltuma > Neltuma alba. The sequence continues at coordinate 21,565 of NW_021636644.1, read as the reverse complement.
TGTCCTAATTTGAGGAAAAGCGAAACCTATCTCTGATGTTCACCATGACCCTCTGTAGAAACCCCAAAAAAACAAAGAAAATAGATAAAACAAAACGAAGCAAAGTTAACCATAAGAGAGGAGAGGAAAACAAAACAGGGATATAGGTATTAACCTGTTCAGGCCTGAGAAAAACGATATCTCCCAATATAACCACAGTAGCAGAATCATCAAGCATCTTGGCAACCCGCACCGCTTGATCCCGGTCCGAACAGCAATCTTCGCAGATCCGAAGAAACTCTGGATAGGGAATGCAGCTATTTTGGATGCTCCTTAGCCTCGACCTAACCAATTCCAACCGCGCCGCTCTGAACAATTTTCTCGCATTCTCAGCGGTCACATGTTGCGTCGAATCCGAAGTCTCCGCTGGCGGCAACAATCCGTCTAATCGAAGTCGATTTCTGGCAATGTCTATCTCCTTCAGCTTGTGAACAAGATTTTGGCCGAGCACGGGGGAACAGGCCGTGGCCGTTTGCGAATCAGCTCGGTTGTGCAGGAGACGGCGGAGACGGCATTGTCTCCCGGATCCGGAGCAAGATGAGGAGTGCCAGCGGTGGGAGGAATGGGAGCCAGGGCAGAGGAAGAGGATATGCGACAATTGGTGAGTGTTTGGGAGGACATTTTGGTGACATTGAGAAGGCGCTGAGCAAAGGCTCTTTTGAACGCCATGGATGCACAATTCGGAAGAGAGAGAGATGAAAAGTAAATGGAAGGACTAGGTCACAGGGAGGGCTTGGAGGAAGGAAGGAACGTCCGATGGCTCCTCAATATATAGGTGAGCTGGCATCCCACGATAACGGGGGACATTGTTTCCCGATTTTGTTTGTTTATAAACACATTATACAAATAGCATATTGATAAAAGAGATAAGATTGCTGATGTGGACCACACGCATTCATGTGTCCGAAAAACGACAGGGGAGATTCCCCCAAAGAAACGACGGAGCGTAGAAGCCGTACACGTGGATGAATGAGATTAAAAGAGCAGATGCATGGGAGCCGTTGAAGGGGACGGCGTCACTTAAATAGTCTCGGTTGCACCGGAAGCCGAATGGGGGTAACAAAGTGCAAGAAAATACTCACAAGTCGCAACCTCAGCAAGCAGGTTCGACTGTCAGGATGGATGGTCAGATCGGATTTTTATTAGTTTTGTTGAATGCAAGAAAGAGACCGCGAACATAAAATGCAATAATACAAGGAAGGAAAATCAAGGGTATTGATTGGGTTAGGAATGGCATAATGAAATGGCATCAGCTAGCGCTGGTATTGTCGCCAGCGAAGGAGTCCGAATCATGGTGTGAATAAAAATTAATATCAAAATTTATTTTATTTTTATTTTGATTTTAAATATAAGATTTTAATTTATTTTATCTCTCATATTTATTTATTTATTTTAAGATGGTCATTATAATAATAATGGTTATAGTCAACACACTTGATTAGTAGAGATGTTTTAAAAAAATAATTATTATTATATTACAAATAACTGATTTAACTAATTTTTTTAATCTAATTAAATTAACCAATTAACTCCTATATCAAGAAATCTAGGTAATATCATGGATACTTAAGAAATGGACATCCGCCGGTGCGGTGCTCAGTTATATTTTATCCCCCGCTCCCATCCCTCCTTATTCTGTTAAATTCGAGGACCTCACCTCATTGCGTGCGTAGCATCTATTCCATTATGTCCGGCTCCTTAAATGGGTGATCATGACCCATCAGCTTGCCCATATAGCTCTTTTAGGCCTGTACTTTAGGCAATCGTCCCCATCACACCTGTTTTCCCGAGGATCTTTTCCTAATCGCCATGGATTTGTCTTTTCATACTTCACATGACAGGTAACTTTCATTTAACGCCAAAAATCATCGTAACCACATCATGTGCATTTCCCAACTCCCGGAGTTTCCTGAAGTGGCACCGTTGCCGGATTACTGGTAACGCTGCTCGGTAAACCCTTGTCACAACTTGGTACTGAGGGCAAAAAGCTGATGTCGCCAATCTGCGGTTGTTGTTGCAGATGTGTGGCCAAGAAAATTTGAATCGTATGAATTATCAGTTCCTATCTGGTTCGTTGAATTCATGTGCCTAACATCAGATCCTCGACTGGTGCGTGAATAGCTTCTGCTTGTTAAAGTCTTTAAGAAAGATGAGAAGGGGCCCAATTGATAAGAATATTCTCGAACTTCTGCTTCCCCTTCATCTCCTCCTTCCTTCTGCTCGATTTGGGCTAGAGCGATACGTCTCTTAATTATCCTTCCCATCTTGTATTCCTTCAACTCCCACTTCATCTCATCTTTTTTTTTTTTTGGGGTCCGCGAAGATGCCTTGTTTTTCTCTCTCATGTATCTTTTGCGGGATAACATTTTAAATTTCTTCTTTTGTTGTCCAAAAGTAAAGCTACCGGGTTGGGAATACTTTAGGAATTATGATGAAACCAATTCTGCGACAATGGCACCACCAATCATTGAGGGAGATAATGGGATGGACTGAGATCTGAGATACGAGTTTTTTTCCCTTTTTTGCCCTTCTCCGAACCAAATCTGAGGATTTGGATTTGCTGGGTGACACGGTAGGATCTCATCCATTCCGTTAATCCGACGGTTCAAATGCTCTGCCTTCAAGAAACCTCCCAAACCCCCTGCTTCGCCACATGCTTCACCACAGATATCAAGTCATTTTATTTATATTTTATTATTTCAATTGATTCATTTCTCATGAAAATTGATGTTGACTTTTGAAGATAATTTATTATTGTGATACAATAATTGTCAACAATATTATACTGTTTTTAGCCCTTAAAATAAGATGTAGTTAATAATTCAATTAAGTAGAAGCATTTTCGTGGGTCGTGGCATACCATTGGTTTTGTATTATTCTGTTGAATGCAACCCATCCATTTGTGGGATAAGGGAACGGGTTACGTGGATGAACTGGGGAGTTGATGCTTAAAGTGACTGATGTGGTTAGCGCTATGGTTCTATGCAAGAGTAAGTGGAGAGAGATCCTTGTGAAGGAAATCCCAGTGTGCCCGAACTTCAGTTGTGCCCACATTTTCCAAAAAGGCCCCACACAATAACGCATCACCTGCAATTCAATCAAATGATATCACATTATTACGGTGTAATCCATCATATAAAGTCCATGTACGCGGACGTGAAGATTGAGTATACGCACCTAATAGCAGGAACGTCTCAATTTGCAGTGTTGCTTTTCAGTGAATGCTCTCATTATTTGTGCTCGCGTCAGTGCGTGTGTGATGGGCGGGATAAGAAGGAGGCTCACAGTCCTAATTACTGCCCTTTGTCTTCGACATAATAGTTAATTAACTAATTTAAACATATTAAAAAATTTATTAAGTTAGTTATTCATAATAAATAGATGGTCTTTTTAAAAATATATTTGCTAATTATGTCTATTAACTAAAACTGATAAAATCTTTAACATGTAGTATAACTATTATAAGAATTAGTTTTAAAAAATAGATAAATATAGAGACAAAATAAATTAAAATCTATATTTAAAATCACACTAAAAATTCAACTAACTCTTTTATTAAACAATTAAATTCTAAAATAATTAGAACCGAAAAAAAAAAATACAGGCTTTTAAAGCTGGGAGGTAGATTAATAGCTCCAAAGGTCCCCAGAAATATTCCGCGAAAAGTTGGAATATGCTTTTACGGCTTTTTCTGAACCACATGCTTCGTCGGTCTGCATCCCACATGACCATAGTGTGGGTCCAAATTTTCACGTGATGTAAAAATTCTTTAAATAAATAAATATGATGGACACACTTTAATTGTCTAAAAATTGATTCACCTGAAATTTGGTTTCAACAAATAACTGATTCCCATGTATCCCATATTTTTCCTCTGATTTGATCAAAAATAAAAAATAAATAGAATTCTAATAAAAATTTGAGATTTTGAAATTCTACATTAATAAAATGAATTTAATTTAATTTAAAATCAAAACATCCAATTTTGAAATTGAAATTAATAATTCTATTTTAAAAATTGAGAGTCTACGCTCATAATCCTATACGTATTAATTTGTATATTCACTTTTTAATTATTTTTATTACATTCTTTTTATAAAATGTTGTCTATGATTATTACTCCCTCGGTCTCTTATATATATATATATATATATATATATATATAAAAGCTTCAAATAACCAAATTACATTTAATAAATTAGCAGTTAAAATTAATTAAAAATAATAAATAAGTCAAAAATATTTTTAAAACAAATTTGGCCTTATTTATTAAGACAGTAAATGAGAGAGGTAATAAATAAAAAAAATGATGCAAGAGAATATATGTGAGTGATATTAATAAGAGAGAGAGTACTAAATACAGTCCACGAAATGCATAATAAGAAAAATAATAATAAATACTTAGACAAATTCAAGAATAAAGTTTATATTTTAGACTAAACATCTCTTTAAAGTAAGCTTGTATATAGGACTGGAGGGAGTATATTTTAAACTTCTTTTTTTTCTTGTCATGGCATTTCATTCCATTTATATTATTCTTAGAAACTACGGACGTGTTTGGTCTGAATTATTGAGAACTATATATAAGAATTGTGATTGAGATTAAAAAAAAATTAAAAGAGTTTGATATGAGGAATTACTTGTTAATTAAGATTGAACAGACTTATATAAGTGAGATTGAAGAATAATTTCTTTTTAAGGTATTCTTCAATTCTACTTATATGAATTTGCTCAGTTACAAAGAGTAACTAATCACTCATTTTAAATACTCTTTTAAAAGGTTTTTTTAATTTCAATCCCAATTTTCATCCTTCTCTCTCTCAATGCTTTGTACAATGAGACGTCAATGTCAACCCCAAAAAAAGCACCTAAATGAGCATATTCTGATCCTATGCTAAAAATTTTTTAATTTCATTTTGTAGTTTTCCGAAATTCTGGTATCTTGGTGAAAATCATTATTCATCTCACATAAACATCCTCTTCAAAAATCTTTTCATTTTTGTGTGACCATACCATGCAAGCGCGTCGTTTCTGTACTATTCTAAGCTGATGATGCATGTTGATGCTCTGCGTTAGCTGTTGACCTTTTGTAATCTTTTGTGAATAATAATATTACTTTGTGAATTCAAACACAAAAATCTTTTTTCATTTTTCTATTGAAAATTTAGAAAATAAATTATGGTAACATTCAAGGCATTTCTTGAATGCTTTTCGGACCAACACACGTTAGCTGCTGCTCCGCCCGAATTTACGCTCTAATGTTATCATATTTCATTACACTACAAATAGATCTTATATTTATAACGGGAAGAATATAATTTAATTTCATCCAAACACTTGGTTCGTAACTTTTCCCCACATTGCCTAGACAATTGCACTACAAAATGAGTTTTATATTTAAAACCAGAATAGTACATTTGAAAATAATTTTACAGGATACGAAACAAGTATATGAAAAAAAATTTTATCTCAATTTATATAAAAGCATTTTTAAAAAATGCCTACGAGACACCCCAAAGAAATGAAGAATATTTGTACAGAATTTAAGACTAAATAAAACTACTCACCCATATAGAAGCTAAATAATCAATATGGAGATTAAAAATCTCCCTACGTATAATCTCCCAATCGATCTGTTTTGAATGTTGCTTTTGAAAAGAAAATCATTTTCCACTATAAAATATAGCCCCCTCACTCATTAGGCTTGCCGCTTAGGGACAGATTCCGACAGATATTAAGGTGCCCGCGAGGCCGAAGAGAACACCTCCAGCAAGAAAACCAGAGTCTCCTTCAATAATCAATTGCCAGCTACTGTCATAACGCAGCTAATCGGAATATAAACAAACATTACCCAAGCAATCAAGAAAATAAAACAAAATTCGAATCCCCAAATCAAAACCTTAATAGAAACAAAATTCAATCAACAGAACAATCTGCAGCATCTTAATCACAAAATGAATGCTATATTCACAAAACTATGAAGGACACAGAATGAGAGTTCTGCATGTGAGGATCATAAAGTACCAGAAGTCGTTTTCAGTAGAATAAATGAAAACGCCCGATTTCTTGTAATGTTTTCACAGGAGGTCTCTACTTCTTCTGTGGGAGGGAGTGGTTATGGGCAGAGGGCCGAAACCTATGGTAATCCAGGGCCTATCTTCCCAGACAGGTAGCTGCTTTTGACAGGTTAAGATGCCAGAAGAACAATCATCACCACGCACCAAATAATTGGAAACTCATAAACTACAAAAACTGTGATAATTGTTGGAAATATTCAGCCCATTTATTTGTATTTGCTTTACTTTCTTGTAAGCCCATTAGTGGCCCATTAGTTTAGGCTTAGTTGTTGTTAGTTTAGAGATGGAACGCTGCGCATCATGTATAAATATTGGGTTCAGTTTTGGCCCGTGTGTACAGTTTTTCTGATTATCAGTCAATAAAGAAATATTCAGTATAGTGCTGTGCGTTTAAGGGCCTGTGGAACACTCTGTCGTTCAACATGGTACCAGAGCAGGAAGGCGCCGTTGATTAGGGTTCACAAACGAGGCCGTTCACGTAACCCAATCTACTCCACACCAGAGATCTACACGACTGGTCACATGGGAGACGAGAAGGTCACAACCGACGGTATTTCTTTTTCACATCCTCTGTTCTTGCATCCGTCCGACACACAGGGGACGGCAATTATTCCCCACATACTGATCGGAATGGAGAATTATACTGTCTGGTCACGAGCAATGACCATCGCGCTCCTAGGCAAGCACAAAATAGGGTTCGTCGACGGCTCTTGCAAGAAAGCCGATCAAGAAGAACGCCTGCAACCCCTGTGGGAGAGGTGCAACGCGGTCGTGCTTTCGTGGCTGATTAATTCCATTTCCAAGGAATTAGCAAATGGAATTATCTACTTTCAAGACGCGCATGCCGTATGGATCGAGCTGAAGGAACGCTTCGACAAAAAGAGCGGCTCGCGCATCTTCGCACTTCATAGGGAAATTAGCTCCCTTCGACAAGGCACAAATCCGGTCACCGTGTATTTTTCGAAGTTGAAAGAACTTTGGGAAGAGCAGGCGGCTCTTGTTGCAATTCCTTCTTGTACGTGTTCAGCGGCCAAGGCATATTCAGATGCCATTCAAGAACAGAAACTGTTGCAGTTTCTGATGGGCCTAAACGAGAATTTCACACAGGCAAGGAGTCAGATATTGTTGATGTGTCCTCTTCCGTCTGTAAATGAGGCTTATGCAATGATCGTGAAAGACGAGACCCAACGATCTATCTTGTTTGCCGATAGAAATGTTCCCACCGAAGGATTGGCGATGACCGCTAGGGGTAGGGGACGCGGACGAGGAAGAGGCAGGGGAGATATCATGCTCGAATGCACCCACTGCCACAAAAAGGGGCATCTTCGGGATAATTGTTTCCAGTTAGTCGGATATCCCCAAATTTCAAAGGAAATAAGGGGAGGCAGCAAAGGGACTTTCAGCAAGGGGGAGCTGACAAAGAATCGGACCCTCAAGGTCATGCTGCAACCACAGTGGCGCCGACATTCACAAAAGAGCAATATGAAAAGATTCTGGAGTTGTTGAAGAAGGACATGGAGCCTACGGTACACCTTTAACTGGTACAGGTTTGATCAATCCTTTACCTAACATTCAATCCTATACACATTGGATTTTAGATTATGGTGCAACTACACATATGGCTGGAAAATTGGAATTATTCGATGAATATAAAAATTATGATGGACCGATTAAAGCAATTAGAATACCTAATGGGGATAGGTTATCTGTCACACATATTGGTTCAGTCACTATTGCTGACAGCGTTATTATTCATGATGTTCTTTATGCTCCTCGTCTAGAATTTAACCTGATATCTATATCTAGGTTTACAAAGGAACATAATTGTATGGCTGCCTTCTTTCCTGATCTCTGTGTACTGCAGGGCCTTCAGGATGGGAGGATGAAGATGATTGGTAAAGAATATAAGGGATTGTATGTACTAAAAGTGACAAATACCCCTATTTTAGCAAATGTTGTTCAGAATAGAGACATGAGAAAAGATTGTGATATCCAACTATGGCATAGAAGATTAGGACATGCCCCCATATCTGTGATGAAACATCTGGATCAAATATGTACTGAAAATTCCATTTTGAATAAAGTTTCCAATTCTTGTGAAATCTGTATTCAGTCCAAACAGACTAAATTCCCTTTTAATTCAAGTGTTATTAAATCTCAGAAAAGTTTTGATTTAATTCATGCAGATGTTTGGGGGCCCTATAGGAGCCCCACACATCAAGGCTTTCAATTTTTCTTAACCTTAGTGGATGACTTTTCCAGAGGTACTTGGATTTTTTTGATGAGACATAAAAATGAGGCAGAAATACATATCAGAAACTTTATTGCATATGTTTCAACCCAATTTTCTGTGAATGTGAAGAGGATTAGAAGTGATAATGGGACGGAGTTTACCAATAATCAGTTGAGGGTTTATTTTCAACAAAAGGGGATAGTTCATCAAACTTCATGCCCCTACACACCTGAACAGAACGGGGTGGTAGAAAGAAAGCATAGAACCATTATGCAAATCACCAGAAGTCTTATCTTGCAATCAGGAATACCCATTAGATACTGGGGAGAATGCATTAAAATGGCAACCCACTTGATAAATAGGATTCCTTCAAAGATAATAGATTACCAAACCCTTATGAGAGAATTTATGGAACAAAACCAGACTTGAGTGACTTGAAAACATTCGGATCTCTTGCTTATGCTACTAATTTGAAGTCCAACGATAAATTGCAGCCTAGATCCATTCCTAGTGTCTTCCTAGGATACCCAGATAATCAAAAAGGATATCTGCTCTTAGATTTAAAGAAAATACTATTTTTGTGAGTAGACATGTGCATTTCATTGAAGATAAGTTTCCTTTAAGGATGTAGAGACAATTTTAAAGAAGGATTAAGTAATGATATGAAGTCAATGTTCTGGTTTGAATCGGAATTTATTGAAAAACAAAGGCCTGAGGTAATTACAGAACCTGAATTAAATAATGATAGTACTGGTCCTGTAACAGATGAAGTAAATGTTGAAAGAGATAATGATCCTAATAGGAGTGGAAACCAAACAAATGTTGAAAATCAAAGGTCTGCACGTGCTAGAAGACCACCTATTTGGGCAAATGATTATATTTGTTCTTTACTGCAATATGACTCTGATTGCCTTATAAGGACTAATTGTAAATATCCTATTGATGATTATCTTTCATATGCGCATTGTCTGTTGATCATATGTGTTTCCTTTCTTCTATTGATTCAAATTGTGAGCCATCTTCTTATGAGGAGGCTGTCCAAAATAGGAACTGGGTAAAGGCCATGGAGGCTGAAATGAAAGCTCTAGAGAGTAATAGGACTTGGACAATAGTTCCCTTGCCTAAAGGTAAGAGGGCAATTGGTTGCAAGTGGGTATATAAAATCAAACATAAAGCAGATGGTAGTGTAGATAAATTTAAGGCTAGGTTAGTAGCCAAAGGATATAACCAAAAGGAAGGCATTGACTATCATGAAACCTTTTCTCCTGTTGTGAAAATGTTTACAGTTAGAGTCGTAATGAAATTGGCAGCTGTTAACAAATGGAACATTTATCAAATGGATGTTCATAATGCTTTTTTACAAGGTGATCTGAATGAGGAAGTTTATATGAAAATTCCTCAAGGATTTGAGAGAAAAGGGGAACAAATGGTTTGCAAATTGAACAAATCCCTTTATGGTTTAAAACAAGCCTCAAGACAATGGAACCAAAAATTATCTGAGGCACTACAGAAAGGAGGTTTTACACAAAGTAAATCAGATTATTCTCTTTTCATCAAGCGGGATACTAATGGTGTTGTTCTTATCTTAGTATATGTAGATGATTTGCTAATAACTGGGAGCACTGAAACTGGAATCATTGAGACTAAGGAGTTTCTGCATAGTCACTTTAAAATAAAGGACTTAGGATTAATAAAATACTTTCTTGGAATAGAAGTAGCTAAGTCTAGGAGAGGAATTGTTCTGTCACAAAGGAAATATGTATTGGATTTGTTGTTTGAAACTGGTATGACAGGTTGTAAGCCGCTGGGAGTTCCAATGGCTCAAAGCTTGAAACTGTTGGCCTATGATGAAAGAAAGAATCGTGAAGAAGACTTGCTGAAAGAACCCTGGAAATATAGGCGTCTGGTTGGTAAGTTAATCTATTTAACAATGACCCGGCCTGACATCTCTTATTCTGTGCAGACATTGAGTCAATTTATGCAAATGCCAACTAAAGCACACATGGCGGCAGCAAGAAGTGTTCTGCGCTACTTGAAGGGTACTCCTGGATTGGGAGTTTTCATTAGCTCAGAAGGAAAACTGGAGCTGGAATGCTTTTGTGATTCGGACTGGGCATCCTGTGCGATGACAAGGAGGTCTGTTTCTGGCTATTTGTTGAAGCTGGGAGGATCCCTTGTGATGTGGAAGACTAAAAAGCAGCACACTGTCTCAAAGTCCTCTGCAGAAGCTGAGTACAGAGCACTGAGTATGGCAACGTCTGAGGTGGTTTGGGCAGTTAGTTTGCTGAAAGATTTGGGTATAGTTTATGTGGATCCTGTGAGAATATATTGTGATAACAAGGCTGCGATTCATATTGCAGCCAACCCTTTTTTCATGAGCGTACAAAACATATAGAGATAGATTGCCATTTTGTTAGGGAAAATGGGAATCAAGGATGATTGATTTACAACATGTTAGAAGCAGGAACCAAGAGGCGGATCTGCTAATGAAACCTGTCGCAGGAAATGTACAGAAGCTTCTGTTGAGCAAGTTAGGAACTATAGATATTTTCAAGCCCCTAACTTGAGGGGGAGTGTTGGAAATATTCAGAATTTATTTGTATTTGCTTTACTTTCTTGTAAGCCCATTAGTGGCCCATTAGTTTAGGCTTAGTTGTTATTAGTTTAGAGATGGAACGCTGCGCATCATCTATAAATATTGGGTTCAGTTTTGGCCCGTGTGTACAGTTTTCTGATTATCAATCAATAAAGAAATATTCAGTATAGTGCTGTGCGTTTAAGGGCCTGTGGAACACTCTGTCGTTCAACAATAATAAATATGCGCGTCTCTATGTATATATACGCGCACACATTCTCGAAAGATCCTATAGTTACATATCAAGTGTAGAAATGTTATACACAAGTAGCATCCCTGTATTTCCTTCTGAGGCACCTCACTTTATAATCCAGAATAGTAAGCTAACAATACAAAGTCATCAATAAACACAGCAAAGAACTATCAACGTGGAGGTTCGATTATCTTTAGTATGACCACGGCCCTGGCTTCTGTTATCTGCTTACCGCATCTAAGAACATGGTCATTCAAAGTCTCAATACTCTCGGCAAAATGTTCCATCTGCTTCTTGATCTCATCGACTGCAAGCTGCACAGCGTCCTCATCCTTGAGGGCAAAATCAGCATTGTGCAACAATGACTCAATCTTTATTTCCAATCTGTTGACCAGGGATCGAATGCTATCCAAGTCCTGTAATGTGATATAGGTACGAAACTCCATTGAGCTGAGTACTCCTCTTTGGCTTCTCACGGCTTTCTCAAATCCCTGAAATAGTGAATTACACCATTTTCCTACTGAGCCTATTGGAACAGCCAATGCACCAGCCAAAGCTGTTACAATAGGTGGTGCAGCAATGGCAACAGCCACCACCGAGAAAATCAACACAGAAACGGATGCAGTTAAAAAAATGGCATTTGACACCCTCCTCCATGTCTTGAGGGATTTCAGTTTCTTATCAAGTGTCCTCTTTCTGGCTTGCAGTTTCTCCAACATTGATACCTGCTTAGCATAAACCGACTCAAACAATAAGTAAAACTCTTTCGTGAAGGGGTCTCCAGCGTCGGTAAATTTCTTCAGTTGCTGCAATGTCTCTACATATCTCACCCCTTCCACTCCATTTTCGACCTCTACCTCAAAATGGTTGAGCGCTGACTTAATTATTACCTGGTTATCACGTGCCTGGCTCAAGCACTCACGAAGTTTAATACAGAAATCCAATGTCAAGAGGCTATTTTCAAAAAATTCGTCAACCAAGGAGGAGAGGTCTTTGTTCTTTAATATATCATTCTTGCATGCCAGAAAGATTCTGGCTACTTCTTCGTGATTTTCTAACAGAGCAGCAGTCGCTTCTCTCAGAGAATCAATAGATAACGAGCGAACCTGAACCCCATTGGCAAGCGAGTTGATCACCCTGTTAGTTCGCTCTTGAATGGAGGCGTCGAAGGATTGTAAGTTCGGGTCGGCCACACATGCAGTTTCGTACGAGTTCAAGTCAGCCGCGAACTGGGAATCGGTACCCGTTCTGATAGCCAAAGGCACATCAGCCTCACTCGTCTTGCTGGACTGCCCTCCCATCATAACGAATTTTGGCGCGAATAGGGAGCTGCGAAGCACAAAAATATAACACTCAACTTCTAAGGCAGAACGAAATGCGTAAAATTAAAATTCGGATTCACTTCCTCCTCTCTCTTTCTCTCTCCCTCAAATTAACTAGTAATAGACTCGAATGTCAGCAAATGCCCCAAAAATGTGAACTTTTCAAGGACGGAGAGACTCGGATGTGCGAGAAGCTTGAGAAATAAGAAGGATAGACGATTTAACTTTGGCTAGATCTAAGGAACAGATCGGAAGGTAATCTTAATTGAAAGGTACAAGTGAAATCGCTATATTGTTTAAAATACCTGGAATTAAGAGGCAATTTCACTCCGCGAATTGAAGCAAAGCAGGGGTAACGAGGCCAAGTAGCTGCTAAGGTGGGAATCCGAGATGAACAGAAGTCCCCAGTTACGGAGAAATCTTGATAAGCTGGGACTTGGTGCTTAAAGAGAAGCAACTTATTTGGAAGCCAGTCTAAGGATGGGAGTCAGCGCGTCAAGCGTCAAGCGTCCGCGTTCCGTGCTCGGCGACCTTAGTTTTTTTTTTTTTTTAGTGCCCAAAACGCTGGCTTTTTTAGTGCCGAGCAGCGTGCGACCTTAGTTTTTTTTTTTGCTTTTACCCCTGCTTTTTTTTTTTACCTTCTTTATTTAAAAAAATGCATTAAAATTATTTTTGGTTTAACTTTTAGGGAGAATGACAAAAAAAACCTTGGGATTTTGTAAATACCAAATAAGAAATATTAACAAAAATCTGTTATAATTTGCAAATTCAAACTTGTCAATATCAAATAAAATTCTGTTACCAAATCTAATTTGGGATTTATAATTTGTAATTTCTTTTTCTGTCATTCTCCCTAATTTTTATCTAATACCCTAAAATATTTTTTTACATATATTTATTATCCTGAGATATTATATTTCATCTAGCAGGCTGAAATATTTTTTTAGATATGTCACACATCTTAAAGTGTTTTTTGATACAATTATCCATCATCTCAAATTATTTTTCAGGCAAGTTCAGCATTCTAGAAATAATTTTTTGTTTATCCATCATCTTGAAATACTTGTCAAATGTATTTGATATCTAAAAATATTTTGTGATTCATCCAACACTTTAAAATTATTTTTTTAGATACATCCACTATTTTTATTGAATACACGTGAAAAATATTTTAGAGTATTAGATGAAACTTAGTCCAAAAATAATTTCAATATATAGTAGTACTATCTCCGTTTCTTAATATAAGAGCTAGTTAACTAATGTGAGTATATTAAAAAAACTAATTAAATTAGTTATTTGTAATAAGTAGATATCATCTTTTCTAAGATATCCTTACTAATCAAGTGTATTAGTTAAAACTACTATTATTATAATAACTACCTTAAAAAATAAATAAATATGAAAGATAAAGTGAATTAGAATCTTATATTTAAAATTAAATAAGTCAAATAAATTTTTATATTAAAAATTAAAAGTAGTATATTTTTTTTCTTCTGATCAACAGGAAGGGAAAAAAGCGAAAAGAAAAAGAAAAAAGCCCCACACTGCTCCGCACTCAAAACGCTGAGCACGCCGTGGGACGCGTCAAAGAGGGGCTATGATAAAATTTTCCCCAATCAGAAAGTTGAGAACAGGGCTTCAGCGGGGCACCGGGACGGCAACCCGGGAAAGTTCGAGGGAAGAAGGATCCTCTCTCCGACTGGCCGATTGCTCCCAACGTCAAAGTTGGACCCATTGTCTCTTCTTCTTTTGTTTTTTGGGACCTGAGACCCATTGTCTGCGTCATGAAATTAGAAAGCATGCGATCACCCCATAAGATTAATAAAAAACTATTGAAAGGGGACGGAGTAACATGTTTTCTTTTCTTGAAATTAAACAAAACGCATGAAGAGGTCCGTCCGCAAAGAATACAACCCATTTTAATACCATACTTTAATGACTAGCCAGTGGCCAAATAAATCAAAGAGGGGTAAAATGTTCTTATCAAACTCCCATTGTTTTTGGGAGACTTTACGTTAAGCAGGTCAAAGGTTTTTTTTTTTTTTTAATGTAAACACACTTTTATGTCTTACTTCAAATATTGTGATCCTGTGCTAAAATTTTATTCATCTCACAGTAACTACCTCTTCAATTTTCTTTTCATTTTCATTAAGAAAATAAATTAGAGTTAAATTCAAAGCCTTTCTTAGATGGTTTTCAGACGAAATTGAAAAAAAAATCGTATGAGTAATTTCTTGTTAAATGAGATTAGACAATCCTATATAGATGTGTAATACTACCTCCCTTTATATGGCCGTGCAAGTTTATCCAATTTCAAATAACAAATAATCTTTCGCATTAAACACTTTTTTAACATATTTTCTCAAACCCAGATTATTTGCCAATCCGCCCCCAATTCATGCTCCATTGTTATCACCTCTCGCCATCTGGGCAGTGCGAGACCGAAAGAGTGTGAAGAAATGAAGAATAATCTAGAAGCTGAAAAATATTCTTTTTCTGATTTTAAATATAAAAGTTAGATTAACATTTATGAAAAATAGGTGTTGATTTTCTAAGACAAATCTTTATCATTTGCATTAAAAACTGGTCTTATTCATAAAACTTTCACATTAACTTTCATTTAATATGTGTGACCAGCAGATGCTTTGGGAAGCAAAATATAATTTCGGGAGATGTTGGATTGAGTAACAGTGTGTATATATATATATCAAATGACGAGGTACATCCTAGATCCAAGATAATACGATATTTTATGTTCATTGTCTGTAAGTGCTGTTTGGGCAATATATTAAGGGAAAAGTGTGTTCATAAACACCATTTTTATGGACCCACATCGAATCCTAACATCAGTAGCTAGCGCAAAAATGTTCCTCGAGGCATCCACAATCCCCTGAGAGTTCTTTTTTTCTAATGTTACTTTTGAGAAGAAAAGAATTATTTTTCACAATAATATAGCTCAACCATTAGGCTTCCCGCTTTGGGACGGACAGGTAGAAGGCCCTAAGAGGCCGAAGCAGAACATCCTCCAGCAGACGAAAACCAGGGTCTCCTTCAATAATCGGTTGCTAGCCATTGCCATCACTTAGCTAATCCGGATGCACATAACCATTATCCAAGCAACTGAGAAAATAAAACAAAATTCCAATCCCCAAATCAAAACCAACAAAACATGATTAATCAAATAATCTGTAGCAACTTGATCACAAAATGACTGCCAAACATATTCCCAAAACCACGAAGGATTCAAAGTGAGAGTTCAGCATGTGAGGACCAGATGGTAACCAGAATCTTTTTCAGCAGAATAAATGAGAACCCCCTAGAGATTCCTTGTGATGTTTTCAATACTTTTCATAGGCAGCCTCAACTTTCTCTGGGAGGGAGAGGCTATGGCCAGAGGGTCGAAACCTATAGTAAGTTTGAGTCTATCTGCCCACACAGGGAATTGAATACTTTTGACGGGTTAAGCTGCTAAAATAACCGGAAACTCTTAAAAGTACAAAAATTGTGATAATCAGTGTGCATAAATATGTATGTATATAAATATATATATCTTTAAGAGATCCATACACATCAAGCACAGAAATGTTATACACAAGTACCATCCCTGTATTTCTTTTGACGCACCCCAATGAATAATCCAGGTGTTTAATCAGCAAGTCTTAAATGGTCCAGAATAGTAAGCTAAAAATTAAAAGCCATCACTAGACACAGCAAAGAACTATCAACGTGGAGGTTTGATTATCTTATGTATAATCACTGTCCTAGCTTTCCTTATCTCCCGACTACATCTATCAGCATGCTCATTCAAAGTCTCAATACTCTCGGAAAAATGTTCCATCTGCTTCTTGATCTCATCGAGTGCAAGCTCCATAGCATCCTCATCCTTGAGAGCAAAATCAGCATTATGCAACATTGACCCAATCTTTATTTCCAATTTGTTGACCAGGGATCGAATGCTATCCAAGTCCTGTAATGTGATATAGGTACGAAACTCCATTGAGCTAAGCACTTCCCTTTGGCTTTTCACGGCTTTCTCATATCCCTGAAATAGTGAATTACACCATTTTCCTACTGAGCCTATTGGAACAGTCAATGCGCCAGCTAAAGCCGCTACTATAGGTGGTGCAACAACAACAGCTGCCACCACCGAGAAAATCAACACAGAAACAAATGCGGTCAAAAAAATGGCATTTGCCACCCTCCTCCATGCCTTGAGGGATTTCAGTTTCTTATCAAGCTTCCTCTTTCTGGCTTGCAGTTTCTCCAACATTGATACCTGCTTAGCATAAACCGACTCAAACAACAAGTAAAACTCTTGCGTGAAGGGGTCTCCAGCGTCGGTAAATTTCTTCAGTTGCTGCAACGTTTCTACATACCTCGCCCCTTCCACTCCATTTTCGCCCTCTACCGCAAAATGGTTGAGCGCTGACTTAATTATTACCTGGTTATCACGTGCCCGTCTCAAGCACTGATGAAGTTCATTACAGAAATCCAATGTCAAGAGGCTATTTTCAAAAAACTCGTCAACCAAGGAGGATAGGTCTTCGTTCTTCATTATATCGTTCTTGCATGCCAGAAAGATTCTGACCACTTCCTCGTGATTTTCTAGCAGAGTATCAGTCACTTCTCTCAGAGAATCAAGAGATAAGGAGCGAACCTGAACCCCATTGGCAAGTGAGTTGATCACCCTGTTAGTTCGCTCTTGAATGGAGGCGTCGAAGGATTGTAAGTTCGGGTCGGCCACACATGCAGTTTCGTACGACTTCAAGTCAGCTGCGAACTGGGAATTGGTACCCAATCTGACAGCCAAAGGCACATCAGCCTTACTCGTCTTGCTGGACTGCCCTCCCATCATAACGAATTTTGGTGCGAATAGGGAGCTGCGAAGCACAAAAAGATAACACCAAACTTCTAAGGTAGAACGGGACGCGTAATAAGTAAAATTCGGATTCAATTTCTCCTCTCTTTTCCTCAAATTAACTAAGAATAGACTCGAATTTCAGCAAATGCCCCCAAAAATATAATCTTTTCAAGGATGGGGCAACTCGGATCTGTGAGAAGCTGGAGAAATGAAAAGGACAGACGATTTAACTTTGGCTAGATCTAGGGAACCGATCCGAAGGTGATGTAAACTGAAACAGCCAAAATGAAAAGGTACAGGTGAAATCGCTATAAGGTTTAAAATACCTGGAATTAAGATGAGATTTCACAGCCGCGAATCGAAGTAAAACAGCGGTAGCGAGGCCAAGTAGCCACTTCGGTGGGAATCCGAGATGAAAGAAAATCCCCAATTACGGAGAAATCAAGATAATCGGGGACTTGATGCTTAAATCGAAGCAGCTGATTGGGAAGCCAATGCTAAGGAAGAGAGTCAAAGAGGGGGTAGTATAAAATCCCGATTGAGAATTGGTATTAAAGTGGAGAGTGGGGACAGCAAACTGGGAAAGTTCGAGGGAGGAAGAAGTTGGCCTGACAAGCAAGGGGGAAGGAAAAAACTAGGAGACAATGTTTAGTCGTTGACTGGCGGCTAAGCGCTCCCGCGTCAGCTTTTCTTTCTTTGTTTTTTACTTTTTTTTTTTCCCACTCTTCTCTGATTAACTCCATGGTCAAAGTTGGGCTCATTGTCCTTGCCATACTGATTTTTTTTTTTTTACCAGGTCCTTGCCATACTGGTAGAATTAGAAAGCATGCGATATATAATAAAAGGCTATGACATCACCCCGTAACACTAAATTAAAAAATATGATACTGATTCAGTCTTACATCTTACACCTGTGATGCCAGCCATGGGTTAAATTAAGACAATTGAAAGTTCTTCGAAATTGCTAACTCTATCCATTTCAACAAAATTTTTCATCACTTCTTTTTTAAGATTTTTCGGAGACTAACACCCATGTTGCTGTGGTCCTCCAAACTCAAAAGTCAAAGGCGACTCGGCCTTGGGCTTTTACTTTTGTTAAACGCAAGAAAAACGACAGAAAAGAATTTAGAGGACATTCTTCAGTATATTATGATTACTATTTAATAACATCTATTTATCAATTTAAAACTAGAACTTTGAAAAATTAATGTTTTTCCTTTCATCGTTTAAATTTTTGCACAAAACATATTCAACCATGATTTTTTTTAAAAATTTTAATCATATACTCATCCTTTCTCACTCTTGTTTTCGCCCTCGTTTCATCTTTATTTTTGAATTAAAAATTGAATAATGGTGATTTAATATCTTTATAAATATTATAAAACTGTATAAAATAAATAAATTTTTTAATTAAAAAACTATTGGCTAAATAAACATATGAAAAAATAATATTTTTGAAATACTCTTTCAATCCTAAATATAAGTTATTTTATAGTATAATTTATTTATAAAATAATTTTATATTTAGGATCAGAGAAGTATTAAATTTTAATGGTGATTTTTAACAGTAGGAATAAAGTAAAAAAAAACAAAGAAATGAGAAGAGTATCAAATCCACACCTTAGAATTTTCCAGAAGTCTAAATTCTAAGTATCTTCAGTTTTTCACTCATAAAAGAACATTTCCTAACCATAGCAATTTGTGCATAGATTGGGGGGTGTTTGGATAAAACCAAACCATAGTTTGGAAAATAACTTCTGAAAAATAAATTCTTGGACGATAGATTTTGTAAAAAATAGATTTTGTCAAAAAGTAATTAATAAAGTGAGAGTGTTTGAATAGCTATCATCAGAAGCACTTTTTACATGTGCTAATTACTACAAAAAGTATAAATTAATATGATAATCACACAAAAGATGATTTAATAATATATTTTAATTTGAATGAATAAAATTGTTAATAATATATTTTTTACCAACATAATTAATACACATAAGATAATATAATTAATAATTAATTAATATTTGTATATATATTTATAAAATATAAGATTAAATATGTTTATAAAAAAAATAATTAAGGGGTATTAAAGTTATATTACGTTGAGATCTGCTCTGACAGGTATAATCATACTCTTTAATTTAAACTAAAAGCAGAATGAATTTACTTTTTTTCAAACCATAATTTATCAATCCTACCCCCCGTTTGACAATCCAAACTATGGTTTGGGATGTTAGCCAGAGTCCCAAATAGGCTCCAAGGCAGCGCAAAATCGTTAGCGTGTTTTGGTTGGCTGACGAAGAGTTTAAAGTCAACAATTAATTACTACGTTCGCAAACAGACGCCAATGTCGTTGTAGTAGTGGTGAGTATTCCCGCCTGTCACGCGGGCGACCCGGGTTCGATCCCCGGCAACGGCGCTGTCTTTTTGCACTTCATCGTGTTGCGGCAATCTGCAAATTCTGGGGCATTCTCTCGCATTAGAATTGAAGAGGCAGAGATTGGGGCTTCTTCCGTTTTGATTACGCTTCCCCCTTTCCTTTTCTTCGCATATTAAATTGTTTCGCACTCTATTCCCACTGTCGGTTCTTCTGCGTTCTGCGTCTATTTCTTTATGCAATCCGGTTCCATCCTTCGATTTCATGCTCAGGGCCTGGGGGACTGGAATTCGTAGCGCTATTTCTTCTTTTATGTTGCTTCCTTGTCAAAACCACGTGTCATCCTGTGCGTGTCACCTCATCAAACGCAGATTCAGTAATTTGTCGTCATGTTATTGTGTTGTTCATTGAACAAGGGATCGTATCCCATTCTTGAATCTTCTCTTTCTAAAGATGATCTGATTAAAGAAAGCTGAATGTATTGCGTAACGAGAGTAAGATAAAGAATATATCTAAAACTATTGACAGCAAAATTCTGTATCCTGTTTTAGTACCCTGGAATGGTGTTTCCTACTGTCGAGGCTTCCGATCGATCAACTTTTTTAATCGATCAACTGGTTCATGCTAGAGAAGGGTGAAGTCAAGTGCATAAAGAAGCTTGCTTCAATTAGTTGTTAAGTTGAAGGACAGTTATTGCCAGTATACAGCAGGCAGTGTGCTTACCCTGCCTATCTCCTGGAATGATAATCTCTGATTTCCTTGATTTGCATTTTCAGATGCTCTTTTTAACTCCAGATAACTCCATGTATTTTATAAAGTGTATGTTGAGATAAGAATTGATTAGTTTTTTCCAGTGTAGGACTACGATTATACTGTTTAAGAGAATGCAGAAAGCGATGAAAAGGAGACAGCGCTACAAGAGAATGTAAGTGAGAACATCTGTTGAGAAGCAATCTGCTGGCCTGGACAGCTGCGTCTCCACAAAGGTTTTCCTCCCGTCTAGTTATTAGTTCGAATTTTTATTTCGTATCTCTTGTTTTACGGGAAAATCATCCGGCACAAAACAAAAATTAGATAAATGAACATTATCATCGTATCTCTTAAATTTTATGTTGCACACGTATCTTCTTGTACTTCTGGAAGTTTCATAACTACGCTGCAGTAAAATCTAGGATTTACGTTGGTAAGCATTCTACGGAGATGCGGGAGCCTTCAAGGTTCTGTCAACATTCTACTTTTAATCTGGCGTTCACCCTCTCCACATTCTGCTCTATTCACCAAAGCTCTTCAAATATATGAACTTGAAACATGATATCATAAAATTCATTGTGATAGGTTATCCAATGAAATTGTTATTTGGATATCTTCACAATTCAGTATTCCACTATGTTTTTTTCTGGGGAAGAAAGAAAAGAAAAAATTAGGGAACATAGTCATCCAACTTTAGCCCTAGCCCCAGAGTCTAATAATTTCTTTTGTTCGCATATGTTTTTCAAATTGCCAGGAGAAAAGCAGATCATTGAACAGGAGGAACAGGCCCTTGTTCACATGTTCAAATTTTGGGGGCAAAAACAGGTCATGAAAGAGAAGAAATAAACACAACCCCCCCCCCCCACAAAAAAAGAGGATATTTTGATGCGCTAAGAATCCATTAAATGGGTCTTTGGGTAAATCTTGTGAGCCTCACTATAAAGGAGCCATCAAATTGTCATCAACAAAAATTTATGAATCACAACAAATAAGACCAAGTGGAAGGAGGAAACACGGCTCACTAAAAGAAACAAACTCTTTCATGTCATCTCAGACTCTTTCGAAACGGTGAGCATTC